>NW_027530509.1:10764-67534 GCF_008692635.1 Crocuta crocuta
TCATGACCTAAGTGAAAGTCGGACGCTTAACCGACTAAGCCACCCAGGCGCCCCAGTGTTTCCAAATTTCTATACGACAGAACCTGGGTTTAGTCCAGTGAAAAATTAGAAACGTTACCTAAGGCCCCCACCCTCATCGCTTTGCCTCTTAACTTTCATTTGTCCTCCATGCTGTGAAAATTTACTTCTAAGAAAGTCTCTGATGTCCAGCTTAGCATGGGTTTAAGACAAAGGCACTGTTTAAATGACAGAGATGAGGTTTCAGGACTGGCTTTGTCTTGCTTTGTTTGGTTGCCCTCCTCACAGCGGCAGCCTCGGACCATACCCGGAGATCCATGTCGTGGCTCTAATTCTCAGCGCCTGTTTGATTATGCGAGCCTCAGTTCTCCTACCTGGAAGGGGTATCTGAGGGCAACACGCTGTCGTTGGAACTGCTACAAAGAACATTTCCAGCTCAGGTGTGAGCTGCTGCCAGGAAGCCTGGTTATATCACATCACCCCGGGATCCTAGCAGGGACTGCCTCAGGAAGGGCCTGAGCAGGCTTATCACAGTCAGGTGGTTTCTAGATCTTGAAAATGAACGTATTTAGGGCAAGAAAGACATGCATCCAGGAGTCTGAACTACTGAAAATTTTCACAAGCTGCCTTTTGGTTCTTGAGAAATAGATGTAGGGAAAATATCCTGCTTATTGCTACGAGTTTTAGCCCAAAATGTTATACAAAATTTTTAATCTTATCAAATATTTGAGGCCTTAGGTGAGCTCTCACTTAAGGCCTAGTCCAGTGTTTGGTACAACGTGCAATGGGGACTACCCGGAGTACTGGCTGAAATCCATATGGCTGTTTCTCCTACAAAGCCACCCAATTAGGATGATGGGGCCAGAATTATGCATTTTTCATAATTAGTTACTAGTGAGCATTTCTGGCCTAGCCTAAAGGCAGTCTAAGGAGTCCCTCTGTCCCCCTTTCTTCTTGGATCCTATCTTTCAGTGTTATAGCTTCCAAACTGAGGAGGGGAGGTGCATGCATTCTAGAAAAGGAAGTGTCCCAACCAAGTAAATAAAAGAATATCAAGTTTGAGAATAAAGTATTTTTAATGTGCAAACAGTGCAAGGATTAAAAGATGGAAATAGTTCAAATCTTAGGAAAATAGTTTAAAATATATGAGAAGCATAAGTCAAACTAAAATGTAGGATGATTTTGAACAACTGATGTTAACGACAAGAAGGAGTGCTATCTTGGCAGAGTAGGAAATACAATCCGATCATACTCTTTTTTTTTTAATATTTTTATTTATTTCTAGGAGAGAGAGAGACAGCGTGAGCAGGGGAGGGTCAGAGAGAGAGGGAGTCACAGACTGAAACAGGCTCCAGGCTCTGAGCCGGCAGTCAGCACAGAGCCTGACACGGGGCTCGAACCCACGAGCCGCGAGATCATGACCTAAGCGAAAGTCGGACGCTCAACCGACTAAGCCACCCAGGCGCCCCAATCCGATCATACTCTTTTCCTCAGGACCAAGCGACACTTTCTCAATACAGGTGATCATTTTTCAACCATTAGAGCCAAGCTGTGGCTAAAACACAGAACACTTTGCTACAACTGTATGGCAAAATGTAAATGTTAACAGCACAAATAAAAGCAAGCCCATATTCACAGAAGGTGATTTGTACAAGGGGAAAGGAAAGGCAGAGGTGCTCCAGAGCACAGTCGCAATTCACTGAGAGAATCATGAGATTAAGCTGAAAGTTAATACCACAAGATATAAATAATAATCACTAATGTTTCTTGAGCTCTCCTGTATGTTAGACACTAAAGGCTACAAATGGATTTAGTTGCATTATCACAAGCAACCCCATAAGGTAGAGAGGAATCCTTTCCCCTGGTTTATGGATAAGAAAACAATGGGCACGGGTAGGATGTGGACATTTCACAGGGGTACAGAGCTAATAAAAGTTGAAGAACAGGGATTCTAATTCAAGCCGTCCATCTCCAAGGCCAGTGCTGTTAGGCCTCTGCTACCACTTCCCTCACCGAGAGAGTCAGAAAATTACATGAAGTTGCAAGAGAGAAGCAGCCAAATTAATTAAATATGACGTATTGGAAAGGAAGAGGGAGAGAAAACAGGGGGAGTGGAGTTTTGTCTTCCTCCATCATGGCAGAGTGGCAAAAATATTGTTTAAAATGAACATGTCATGATGCAGCAAGATAAGCATCATGTTTACAATTAAGGGGATGACATCAAAGTAGCAAAAAGCCATCTTCGGAGACTGGAATTCAGGAGAAAAGGGCTCCATTTCAGTATGATTCAAGTTGCTATTGTGCTTATGTATTATTTTCATACCAATGATATATTTCTGTTCATTTAGAAATTGCTTCTAGGGGGCGCCTCAGTGGCTCAATAGATACAGCGTCCAACTTCAGCTAATGTCATGATCTCGCAGTACGTGGGTTCGAGACCCATGTCCAGGTCTATGCTGATGGCTCTGGGCCTGGAGCCTTCTTCAGATTCTGTGTCCCCCTCTCTCTGCACGTCCCTCCCCAAAATAAACATCAAAACAAATTTTAAAAAATAGAAATTGCTTCTACTGTGTAAGTGCTTCAAAACATGAAATTCAAGTGGCACTTGGGTGGCTTAGTCCGTTGAGTGTCCAGCTTCGGCTCAGGTCATGACTGCCCAGGCATCTGACTGCCTGGAAAAGGCAACTGAAGCATTATTGCCTAAGGAATTCATTAAGGGTAAATATATGTATCTCCTACCTCCATCCACGTATGTAAATATGTATGTACTTATGTATCTGTCTACCTAACTATTATGATCTATCCTTATTAATACAAAACAACAATGATTTAAATTAACTCCTTACCTTATTTTATTTTAGCCTTTCCACAATCTTGCAAGGTAACTAGGCCGTGGAAAAAGCATTGGGTTCACCGAGACACTTGAAAGATGGCTCTACTGTTTGTCATTGTGCAACCAATACATGGTGCAGGGAATTCCACCCCCATCTTCTCTGTCCTCCTCTCCTACCTCCCTTTGCGGATTCTATTCCAGCATATTAGTTTATAATTGCTCCCTGAGGATATCAGGTACCTTTCCTCTGAGCTTTTGCAGTGGTTATTCCCGTTATCTGGAATGCTCTTCCCTCAGACATTTGTTTCATTCACCTCCCTCTAGCCTGTTCACATCCCACCTTCCTAGTGAGGCTTATCCTGTCCGCCGTTTAAATTGAAGGCTGTGGTTCTGCCTATAATGTCTATGCTCCATATGCTGCTTTATTCTCCATAACATTAGTTACTGGCTAAACTATTAGATAATTTGCATGTTTGTATTTCTGCTCCCCTGCGCCTAGAATGTAGGCTCCACAGAGTCAAGANAGAGTACCTGGCTAGGGCGAGCCCAAGTTCTGTTTAAAATTTCATGGTGGTATCCCCCATCGCACGACCTGCACTGTGCTTAGGTGGGGCACATGCACTGTGTGCAGATGAGGTTCCGTAAGTGTATCCAGTCATAGCAGGTGTGAGGTTCTTCCCCGGAGCACCACCTGTGTTAGGGGTAAGTGAGCTCCCCGTGTTCTTAGGGGGGGTGCTGACAGAGAGGCCTGCCATCGTAGATGTGATAGTGTCTACATCTGCGACAGCTCCTGCTGGATCTGCCTTGGGTCCTCCACAGTTATTCTTCTGGGAAGCACGAGTACCAGGTCCTCCCATTGTGACAATGACCTTGTCCCCTCCGTGTTTACTGACTGTCTGCTGGGCAGGTGGACCGCCGTTACTGGGAGGGACCGTGGAAGTACAAGTGGCTCCAAGCACAGACACAGTGCTGCAACTTGCCACTGCGACAGAGGCAGTGTGGGCCGGCAAGCTGCAGGGGCTCTGTGGGGGGTGAACGCACACGTCTCTTGACACGCGTGTGGCTCTTCCACATGGAGCGATTTGATTTTGCTTAGATGAATCCTGGGAGCGATTACGGGTCCCAGGAACAGCTGAAGCTCCGTCTCTGGGAGGACCGTGGCCGTCTCCCCCTGCTCCACCCCCTGCGTTGTTGGCATTGGCCTCTTGCTGCTTGGATTAAAGGGGGAGGCTGCCTGATCTCCTGACTGGCACCTCTTCTCCCGGATGGCAACACATGCAGATGGGGGTGTTTTCTCTGCCTGGATGGGCCCCCAGTACACTTACCACTCATGGAGACTGTAGAGTGTCCACCTGTGGGCATGCTGCCACCTCGGCCCACTGCTCCACTAACTGGCAAAGTGGGTGGGCCCCCAGTGCCTGGATTTAAGGCGGAAGTAGCATGGTGTCCCAATGCTACCTGGGGCACAGCAGTCCTGCTACCGGGTGGTGTCTTCTCAGATCCAGGAACCACTATGTAAGGTGGCACATGGGTGTCCCTGGACACAGGGGAGGAATACATGATGGAAGCCCGAGATGGAGATGTAGGGTCCATGGCTTCACCGTCAGAAGCTGAGTGACAGTTTGCAGGGAGCTTGCCTACTGGAGTGGAGGTGACACCAGAACCCCCAAGGGGCAAGCTAGTGGAAACTGCTACACCTGGTGGTAAAGATGGAGGAACAGNGCTCTCAAAGCTGCAAGGGAGTGGCCCGCTGCCTCTGGACCGTCTCTGCTTCCCTGCGAGGCTTCGAGCCAGCTGCATCTTCGCTGGGGCTGCCCAGGCTTTCAGCACCGCCCTCCAGACAGCGGCAGTTTCCAAGCGGTCGCCAAACCCTAACCTGACCGGATGCTGCGCCCCAAGACCTTACTTCCTGACAGGCTGGTTCTTGCTTTCTTCCTTTTGAAGACTTTGGCAAAACAGCATTTATAATATAGACCGCTCCTCAGGTCACACAGGTAGTGTTGGTTTAGCTGGGATTCAATCTCAGTGGAGTGACTCCCAGAGCTCTTACCCTGGACTGTGGTGCCTCCTTACCATATATGCATCACGTGTTACCATCTTTTATTTTTCTTTTTCCTAGTTCTTAGGGTACTTAGCACGGTGCCATATTTACAGTGACTACAGGCACTGCCCAGGACCAGGTCTTCGTTGAACAAAAGCTCAATTCTTAAAATAATCAGAGACCACAGTGGGTTCTGGTCTCAGAAGATGTAGGTCATGGACCACCAGCGGTAGGCATAGTACCATCCCACATTTGTAACTGAGCCTTGCAGCCCAGATTTTCTCTTTGGTCTATTCGGAAGAATCCAAATATGTAAGATTATATGTAAAGACTATATATCAAAATAGAAGAGATTATATTCTAGATACGTTGTGGTCTCCCTGGAAGAAATTCACCTGTGGATTATTCCATATGGATTAGAAGCCAGTTTCTCTGGCCTTCTAGGAATATGTCTAGTAAGGCATCTCACTAATGTCCAGAAAGCAAGGATGTCATTTATTGTACATTAAGAGTGGAGCAACGTATTGGATTAAAGAAAGGTCAACACAATTTGGTAGTTGTGAGCATGCCAGCCAGGTTCATTCTTCACCTCACATTGTTGGCACTTAAACAGAATTCTAGAGATTCTTATGACCAAGAGGGGAGAGATGCGTGAGTGTCTGGGAAGAGAAACACATATTATCGTCTAGGAGTTGGAAGCTTCAGCATGAGAAAGAAGGTTTGAAAAATCTTGGCCTACATGTGGCTTTACCCAGTTTGAATCTCCTTTCTGTGGTTTACTTCATTGAAGTGTTTTCTGGCTCACGTGACTGATGTTGCATATCTGGGACATGACATGCATAAGTTTCAGAACCAAGAATCCTATAGATCAGCAAAAAATATATATATTAAAAATTTTATATATAATATGTATTGTATTATATATACATCTATAGACACAGTAAAATCCTGGATTGTGAAAAACTTGTTCTGCAAGTGTCCCACAAGACGAGTAGACATTTCTGATTAATTTTAACTTGGTAAACGAGGGATGTCTTGCAATACAAGGACTCCATGATGCCAAACGTCACATGATAATTGAGCCAATGGTTCTCTCTCCCTCTATCTGTCTCTGTGAGTCTCTCTCTATTTCTCTGTGGAATTGTGGGTGATCATCTCCCATGCTCCAAGGCTCTGTCTCAGGCCATGGTGTTTGGCAGAAATCAGTGATTTTTCAGAACATTGGAAGGTGTCCACAACTGGCACTGGTGTCATTTTTGTCACTTCAAAACACCTATGAGCAGTTCTTTGCTTTTCCATACAAGAGTAAGCTCAGGAATGCTTTGCTTCATTCTAGGTCAGCTGCCTGCAGATATAGACCCGTTCCTCTGCTGCCTTATTGCCAGTTACATTACATAGAGCATTTGACAAGAGGTTATTAATACTGTAGTGCAGTCAACATCTGTTAGCAATAATGAAACTCATCCTACACAATAACCCTTCTCTCTTGTCTCCTTCACACCAGCCACAAAGGTTTTCAAAGTAAGTACAGATTAATTTGTTTATTTTTCTTTTTAGTTTGTATTTTCTCTATTACTTTGTATTATAATGCAGTATTATAATGACTTTTTATGAATATTTTTGGGTTGTGGAACAAATCATCTGAGTTTCCATTATTTATTATAGGGAAGTTGGCTTTCATAGACAAGTGCTTTGGATTACAAGCATGTTTCCGGAACAAATTATGCTCCTGAACCAAGTCTTTACTGTTTTTATTTTTTCATATTTAAAATAGCACTGGGCATAATTCATATATTACAAAATTAGCTTTGGTGCTCTGGTTATGAGAGCTTTTATAGTATGTTAGAGCAAATTTGAACTTCCATCCCCCACTACCTTGGGGGTTGGTAGGACACAAAAGGGTTTGCTCAGACCCTAATTCTGTTTGGAAAAAAAAAGGAGTAATATTATAAGCTCTTTCAAATCTCTTTAACAGCAAAAATGATTTCCAGATATGACATTTAACCACAAGTCCTTTGATATCATTTGAGTTCAGTAAGGAACAGTTTCTTGGTGATGTTTGAACAGAAATAGCAAGCTTGTACAAATTTTGGGCACAGATTTTTTTATTAGAACTCTGAAAGAGGTGATGATGTCAGATGTAGTTGAAAACAATAAATGACAATCATATTATTTCCATTGTTTTACTTCCCAGGGAGGAAACATTAAGCATATGATGCGTATTGGGGCTTCAGGACAATCAAGGAGATTTGGGGAAGGATATTCCAGAAAAATCTCCCTCTTGACTTCTCTTGTCAAATGGGAGGAGACAGATAGGTTGCTTTTTTGAAATATAGACCATTCTCTTACTTGCCCTTACAGACAAAACATATTAGATAGCAAGTGGTTATTCTGAGATAATTTGCTCAGCAGAAGCAAACATGTTGAGACAGAATTTGTTAAGATAAAATATTTTGATAAGAACTACAAATTATAGTTGCTAGGAAGATTCCTTCTCATTTGACAATTTATGAAGCAACAATCTCCAGTTATGGTACATGAAGCCATGGGTGTGTAGTCTTAGATGGAGATGGTAGTAGTGACAATGAACCACAGCTGACACCCTGTGGTTCAATACTCCCTCCCTTTTCCCTTGTCTTGCTCACCAATAATCTGTTGTAATTCCTACAGAGTTACTATGGAGGGAAGACTGAGTTACCCATGGAATTTATTAAATGAACTTTTTCCCCCCTAAAATAACTTTTGTCTCCTTGTTTTCAACCCCTCTTCTCTCATTTCTTGACTATAAACAGGGCTCAGCAGATGCAGACTGGCCTTGTGCAAACCCTTCTTTGGACAGTCTTTTCTTGATCATTCCATTCATCAGTCCTGCATTTCACTTTTTGCCAAAATCTTTCTGTGGTTGAAGACTTCCACATTGTCTTGGCTTTGATTGGTATTGATTTTGGTATTTCTACACTTGTATTAAGTATGGTTTCAGGAGGAACAGCAAGAAAATGTGTTTTTCTAGTCTGCCACCTTGAACTGAAAATATCTGTTGATTTTAGCATCCAACTTTCCCATATTAACAAAAAACCCAACCTCAGCATTCACTTTCAACTTTTCTTGAAAATCACTAAGGATTTAGGATGTTGCCATTTCTAATGGGAAAATAATACCTATCTCATGGAGTTGATTTGAGGACTAAATGAGATAATGAACATGAAAATGATTTGTGAAGTTTAAAGTTGTCTAGGAGACTTGTGTGAGAGGCAAGATGGTGGCGAAGTAGGGAGCCCCGTACTTCTAGCCCACCCACATCTTCAAACAAAGAAGGGCTAAAGCCATAGGATACTGAACCACAAGAGCCTGGGAGGAACAGAGACACAGTCCAATAAAAAGACAGCCTCATAGATGCCTGATTGCAAACTGGGGAAGATAAAAATGGGCTGGGACACAGAGGTATGGAGGGGAGGGAACACCCTCTGCTGAGAGCTGCAGTGAGATGAGGGGAAGAGAAAAAGTGGCTGAAACTGCTCATAGAACTGTCCCTGGAGAAGACAAAACCCTCGGCCCAGGACAGAGAGGGATCCTATCATCCCATCTCCACCCACAGGGTATTTGGAGAGGGTTCCTATCTCTAGCTGTGGCACTTTCTTTGGGCTGGGTGCCCAGGTCCCAGGCGGTGCCAGGAGAAACTGCTCCCCTACTCCCCCTACTCAATCCCCTGGTAGGAAGTGGCCCGGCCTGCGGGATTACATTTCAGGTGGTATCATTAAAGCACATGGACTAAGATCTGGAAAAGAGGTGGGGCTTGGGACATAGAATATGGAACACCTTGGCTATGTCTGTGGCACAAGGAGATTGAACCAAAAGAGTGATTTGCAATGCTTGGTTCGAGAAAGAACTGGGGCAACACCAGTTTTCTCCACAAAACCACCAAGGTGGGGCCTCAGGGAGCGGTCTGTGGAACCAGCAGTGGAGAGGATATCTGCTACACCAAACCGTGCCCATTTGCACTGGAGATATGCTTCTTTTTTTTTTTTTTTTTTTAACCAGAGGCTGGGCAAGACCAACATTGATGCATTGCCATGATTAACTGTAGATCAATTCTTTCTATTCAAATCCATTTTATCTTATCTCATTCTTATCCCTCTCCTCCACTGGACTGGGCACTCTGGCCATTGGTTTGCTTAAACAGTCACATTTAATCCANTGTGGCAAAGGCTGTCCTAGGAAGAAAGTACATTGCACTCCAAGTCTATATCAAGAAACTAGAAAAAGCACAAACACAAAATCTAAGAGCATACCTAAAGGACCTAGAAGCAGAGCAGCAAGAGCGCCCCAAACGCAGCAGAAGAAGAGAAATAATAAAGATCAGAGCAGAAATAAACAATATAGAACTCCCAAAAACAGTTGAACAGATCTGTGGAACCAAGAGTTGGTTTTTTGAGAACAAGTATACAAAATGGATAAACCTCCAGCCAGGCTTCTCAAGAAGAAAAGAGGGAGCACCCAAATAGACAAAATCATCAACTAAAATGGAATTTTTACAACCAATCCCTCTGAAATACAAGCAATTATCGAGGAATACTATGAAAAATTATATGCCAGCAAACTGGACAACCTAGAAGAAATGGACAAATTTCTAAACACACACACACTACCAAAATTCACATGGGAAGAGATAGAAAATCTGAACAGACCCATAACTAGTGAAGAAATGGAATCAGTTATCAAAAATCTCCCACAAATAAGAGCCCTGGGCCAGATGGCTTCCCTGGGGAGTTCTACCAGACATTTAAAGCAGAGTTAATACCCATTCTTCTCAAGCTATTCCAAAAAATAGAAATGGAAGGAAAACTTCCAGACCCATTCTGCAAAGGCAGCATCGCTTTGATTCCCAAAGGAGACAGAGATATAGCAAAAAAGAGAACTATAGCCCAATATCTTTGATGAATAGGGATGCAAAATCCTCAACAAGATACTTGCAAATCGAATTCAACAACATATGAAAAGAATTATCCACCAAGATCAAGTGTAATTCATTCTTGGGTTACAGGGCTGGTTCAATATTCACAAATCAATCATTGAGACCACATTCTTTTCATATGCATATTGAATGTTAATCAGAGCCAATCATATTCTGAATCAAAGAGCATTTCTCCACAAATATTAGATAACTGAAATCATTCACAGCATGTCCCTAAACACAGTAGAAATAAGCTAAGAAAAATCCTAGGAGAACTGGAAAATCCCCAACTACTTGTAAAATATAATAAAGGATGTATCTGATCTCTTTTTGGTTCCTGGTTTATGGCATAGAGAGTCAAAAACCCTTGGAATGTCCTGATAGGAATGTCTTTTGTTTTTCAAAATGACTCATGTTTGATTATTCCTGAGTTTATGCTAGTGAGGTGACTCACAGTGAGCTCTCAGATAGTATCAAGGGAGGAGCTGGCCATTTTGGAAAAACTAAGTACCTGATTAGAGAGCACTTTCAGCCCCATACTCTGACTACTAATGACAAGAAGAAGGCTGTTGGTAGAGCTCAACTGCATAGCCAATGACTTAATCCATCATGACTGCTTAATGTTACCTTGATTAAAGATCCTGAATGCAAGGATCAGGGGAGCTCCCTGGATGGTGAATATATTGAAATACCTAAAGGGTGACTGCCTGTTGACTCCACGGGGACAGAAGTTCCTACAATTGGGACACTTCTAATCCTGCCTTGTGTGTCTCTATGAGTGGCTATTCATTGGTATCCTTTATAATAAAACAATAATTATAAGTATAGTGCTTCTATACTAGTCATTACTAGTCATTCTAGCAAACTTTCAAATCCAAAGGTATTGTGAAGCCCTGGATTTGTAGCTGGCTAAGCACAAGAGCAGATGAATTGTGAACACTCAAGACTTCAGGCTACCTTCTGAAGGGGGGCAGTCCTATGGGACTGAGCCTTTATCTTGTGAGGACTGTGCTAACTTTGCATAGTTAATGTCAGAATTGAACTGAATTAGAGGACCCAAATGGTGTCAGAAAATTAATGTTGAAAAGTAACTTGGAAGGTAAGAAATGTGTCTCTTAATTATTGGATTTAAAAAAAAAATTCTATTGTGTTTCAAAATATAGTTGACCCTTGAACACATGAGTAGGGGCACAAACCCTATGCAGACAGAAATTTTAATCAAACTTTTGTCTCTTCAAAAAGTTAACTACTAATAGCCTACCACTGGCTGGAAGCCTTACTGATAACATAAACTGTCAATTAACAGATATTTTGAATGTTATATATATTGTATGCTATATTCTTACAGTAAAGTCAGTTAAAGAAAAGAAAATGCCATTAAGAAAATAATAAGGAAGAGAAAATACATGTATAGTACTGTACTGTATTGAAAACACAGTCCATGTTTAAATTGACTCATGCAGTTCAAACTAGTGTTGCTTAAGGGTCAACTGTATCGGGGAATATTTTGATCTAAGTTATAATGAAGGGACAACTTATTAAAACTTACACATTTGCTAAGAAGCTTAAAGGTGAATTAATAGACATAAATGCATATCAGAATAGGAAAAAGGTGAAAATTACCTGAGTTTCCATTCGGGAAGTTAGAAAAGAACAGCAAATCAACCAAAAATATAGAAGGAAATAAGTAGTAAAGATAAGAGAAAAAAATCAAACCCAAGGAACAGAAAAAAGTGTATTGCAGAGAAAATAATTTTACAGTAAGCTCTTTGAAAAAAGAATAAAATTGATAAGATCTAGCAAGACTGATTAAGAAAAAAAGAAAATACAAATAAATAAATGAAAAGATGAATACGTTATGTCACTATAGGTCCTACAGAAATGAAAACAAAATATGAAAAGCAAAAATGGATATTACATACATGATACCGATGTACTTGATGACTTAGATGAAATGCACTGAAAAAGTGCAACTTAGCAAAACCCTAGCGGGCATGGGCAAAAGAGGTGAAAGGGTTTAAGAGGTACAAACTTCCAGTTATAAAGTAAACCACAAGGATGAAAAGGACGACATAGGGATTACGGTCAGTAATATTGTAATAATTTTGGGTGATAACATATGGTGATGACACCTCGTGAACGTTGTGTAATATATAGGATTATCCAATCACTATGCTGTACACTTGAAACTAATATAACATTGTATGTCAACTATGCCTCAGTTAAAAAAAGAAGCCACTTACAAGAAGAACCAGAAAATCTGAAGAGTCCAGTATCTATTAAAGAAACTAAATATACAATTTAAAATCTTCTCACCGAGAGAATTCCAGGCCAAATCACTTCACATTTGGACTTTTTCACGTATTTGAAGTATAGATGTGGACTCCTAGATGGACCCTGGGGCAGCAAAGCATTAGGTAAAAACTAAACTGATAAACTGACTGCATTCACATCTTTCCTGATGGGAAACAAATGGTGCAATGTCTTTCCACTGTGCTGTGGCGCTGAGGTATTTGAATTCGTAATATGAGATAGAAACCTGTCTCTTTACATAAGCACATCTTCCCTAGGGACTTACACTTTTATCAGTAACTTAGATAAGGAAGTGGACATCTGAGTCTGCATTCATTCAGTCTTTCATTCACGTGGAAAACATTTTTTAAAAAATCATCTACAATGTGTAGAACAATTTCGGGGTATGGAAATGCAGAGATTTAAACATAGCCTCTAACTACAAGGAGCTTACAGTTGAAGAAGTAAAGAGAAGTACATGGCAACTTAAGTATATAAAACTAGACTTAACACAGTAAGAGCAGTATAGAGAAGTCAGGTGTGGGAAATTAGACCACTTGATTTAGATCACTTCCAGTTGGGTATACCCAGTCAGGTTTTGTTTTGTTTTGTTTTGGTAGAAGGTGATATTTGGGCTGACACTTGGAAAACAAGAGTGAGCTGGATGGGTAAGGAAGATTCAAGTGCACTTCAGGCAGAGAGAACTGAATGGGAAAAGGCATCAGAGTGTTGCAATGTGGGGCTTTCCTAGAGAATGGCAACAGTTGAGTTTGGCTGGGTTCTGGCTGCTTGACAGAGTGGTAGTAGACAGCCTGGAAAGAGAGCATGGGACTGCACTGTAAAGGGCTTTGAATGCTAGTTTTTAAAATATTGAATTGTATTCAACAAGTACTAGACAATCGAGAAAAATATGAGCAAGTGAATGACTATCTCAAATACATGTTTTAGGAAGATTAGCCAATGACCTACAATCAGGTGGTGTGAATTCAATTCCAACCTCTTCTGGCTATAAGTCCTTGAATATATTATATAACATCTGTGTGTTTTAGATTCCTCATCTGGAAATAAAGCTAAGGTTCAACTACTCTTTTTTTTTTTCTGAGAGAGAGAGAGACAGTGTGAGCAGGGGAGGGTCAGAGAGAGAGGGAGACAAAGAATCAGAAGCAGGCTCCAGGTTCTGAGCTAGCTGTCAGTACAGAGCCTGATGCGGGGCTCGAACCCACAAACCATGAGATCATGACCTGAGCTGAAGTAAGATGCTTAACCGAATGAGCCACCCAGGTGCCCCTCAACTACTTTTCTTAAGCAAAGAGATGATTTACTGACAAAGATTATAGTGAAGGTTGTGTCTATAAGTGTTGATAATTTACTGTCTGGTTATTAAAAGATTTCTCTGTCTTTATGGACCCAAAATGTGGCGGTGGTCCCTTCATTCTTTCACCCTACACCCCAGTGAACGTAACTGAGTCCTTCTGTCCTAAAATGGAACTCCGAGTCTTCAAAATCTCTCTGCATGTGTTGGTGAGGCTGGAGAGATGTAGTAGAAGCAAGAGAATCTTGACTGGTTCTCAGCAATAATAGTTGTCATTTATCACAGATTTATTATGTTTCAAACACAATGCTTAGGGCTTTAAACATATCTTCTCATTTAATCAACAATAATCTTTCAAGAAAAGTCCTGGGGGAACATTAGGTCACTTGTCCATGGATCTGCTATAAAAATGTTAGTAGAACAAAGCTTTATGACTATATAACAAAGGTATTTGCCCCTTATATAGTGACTAGAAGATTCTGATTGTAATCTACTAGCGAGTCAGCAGACGCTGAACGTACATGCAGTTAACTAATGTGGGCAGAGTTTAATCTCAAATTGACACTCTCCTCATTTTAAAATGATGAGAAGTTTTTTTGGCTTCTAGCCTGGGAAAAGGGGGTAAAGATGACTCATTTACTAATTTGATGAATGATGGGTATTTGAGCTGTGCTTTGGCCACTGATTCTGGAGGAAATAGAGTCTTCTACACTGTTTCTTTTTTTATCTCAGAAATGAACCATGGACAAAAAATCCTGCCATATCTTTATGGTACAATTTGATAAGCCCTGTTTCTCATCTCACCGGAAGCAACCAGGTCCATGTAAACCCTTCAGTGTCTCTGAGTGTCAGTCGTATCACCTGTAAAATAGGAATAATACTTGACTTGCAGCGTTATTATGAGCATTAGAAATACTGTGTGCAAGGCACCTAATACACTGCCTGTCATACAGTAGGTGCTCCATTAAAAGTGTCTATTCAATCACTTCTGTCTTACTTTCTACAGTAAGCAGATTGCTATGATTTTGCAATAGTAGTTCATTTACTATCATGTCTCTCAAACGATTTGGTTCCTTTATCATAATACGTGGGGAAACTTATAAAATCTGATGAAAAAAGCTCAAGATACCATCTTCAGGCCAAAATGTTGGGACTTACCTGGCTTCTGTGACATGACTTCTATCTAACCCTCTGTTCAGCCCTCTCACCAAGTCTCTCTGTAACCTTATATGGCTGCTAAACATAGCTACTTGTTTATCTCCTGCATATATTTTCTCGTGATATTGATATATCTGTTTCTTCTTTCTATGGCTGTCTAATTCCTATGTAGGCATTATATTCTCTCAAAAGCCCTGCCTTCTCCATCTCCACCCCACCTTCCAGCTCAATTTGGTAGCTCTCTGCCTATGTTTCCCTAGCATTCTATGTTTTCCGTTGTCATGATGTATAACACACTGGATTTCCATATGTGGTTTTCGTAACACTTTCTCCCAGTGGATAAAAAGTCCTTTATATTGGGATCTGTGTTTCTAATCTAAATATCACCAAAGTCTACTACAGCCCCTGGCTCATGGGTGGTGGTCCTTTAATATTTGTAACTTGTCGAATGAGCATGAGGTGGATGCTTTCCTTTCCAGGGAACAAGGCTATCAATGTGGCTACCAAGAGCGAGTACCTTAGAATATAAGGATAAGAAAGTCACACCATGCCAGTCAAGATGGTTGATTCTAGCAGTACCGGTATACATTTTGGAAAGAATAGAAGTCTCTCATAATGATAAATTTTTAATATTCTGTAATGAATGGTAGTGAATGATCATCATTAAGGAATTTACCTAACATCCTCTCAAAACCATATATTCAACCTATATCTAGTCTTTGAGCTAACAAAAAGTCAAATTTTTATACCAGCTACATAACAGTATTTGATTTGAAGGCCCCCAAATCATCTCTATTCAAGTTCTAAGGGGATACCTCCTAGATTTAATATGAGGGTTTTATTAATAAGTAAATTCGTTTATAGCTACCCTTTTTCTTTTCTTCCTAATTTGTTAAACTTTAATCATAGCTCTTTTGCTGAAATCATTCTAGCCTGAGGAATTGTAACTTTTTTATATTGTTTTTTTCTTTGAAACCTGAGAGGGAGAATTTTCAATGTTTTGATTATAATTGTCTATAATGAGACCCAACCAAAGGTTGCACCATCTAATAGGCCAAGAAAGGTATTTTGATTTACATTTATGAAATGTGAATGGTTGTAAAATGCACACTGAAAAAAATTCAAAGTTGTAAACATAATGTGAATGTACAGTTAGGGCAATCCACTTGGTAATCTCAGGCCTGTAAATAACTCAGGATAGTTTTCTCCTGGTTAAAAGCCAGTTTGTTAAATTCTATGACTATTTTTGGGAAAGTATGTATTTTAAAAACCATGTAAAAAATGTACGGTTTTTCTCCCCTCTTTACTGAGCTCTCCTCTCTCTTATAGAGCCTGTCAAATTTCACCAACGAGAGGTTTTTATAGAAAAGATTTTCTAAAAGAGAAATTTGTATCCAGTTATGTCAAAGAACATGCTGTTATTGTGATGATACATTATGGCAAAAGTGAAAATTTTCTGATTTTTTTTAATCTATCGTTTGCCAACCTCTGATGTGACTCCCTTTTGTTGTATCTATTTGCTTTGCTTACTAGTTGCCCCTTAATGGCGATAGCAAGTTCTAGCTGAATCTGGATGTAGATGGTGTTGGAGTCACCAAGATGAGTTGCAATGCTTCCTGCATGACGATCTTCCTTCCCATCACCGACTCTAGACACAGAAGTAGGTGTGTCATGGTAGGAAGCACATTAGACTCAGAATCAAAGAACACGTGTTTATGGCACTTTTTAGTTGGTCTTACCCTGAATAAGTCTGTAAGGCTTCCAGTGATTGTAACTCTGGTATAAAGTAGAAGCACTTTTTGTCTAAGGGATTTTAGAGGATTTTCGTGGTCATGGTATTTGACTCCCTAGCTAGCAGTGTTCCATCTCCAGATGATTAACCTAAGACAGTGGTTTTCAAATTTAGCTGTTCATTACAGTCATCTGGGAAACTTTTTGAACTTTAGGTGCCCTGACCACACCCCAGACCAATTAAATCACAAACTCTGGGGGTTGGACCCAGATACTCCAATTTTTAAAGTTTTCCCAATGATTCCAATTCTCAGCCAAGAATGAGGACCACTGATCTTAGAAATGCCATAATATTTGCTAATGATCAGTTTATGAATGAGCGTGTGATCCAATCCTGGCCAAAAAATGCAAAGCAAAACTGGATAAAGAGTTCTTGCCTCTAAAAGAAATGCAGGAGACAAAGAGACTTGCCTAAAGTCTGAGGTTGAAAACATCTCACAGAGGCAGCCAGAACTGCCAGATCAGACAAAAGGGGAACCACAACATGGAACGTGCCCAACTTCCAAGCTTCCAGTTTTTTGAGATGATGAATTTCCTTTACTGTAGAAATCAAATTGACAACGTCTCTGTTATTAGCAATTGAAACATCCTCGATGACTTGCTCCAGACGGGAGATATTCATTTTACTCCTGGCTGCTGTACCTCTAAGTCAGTGATTCTCAAGCCTGGCCGCATGTTAGAATGAGTATCACTTCAAAAAAATGCACAACCTTGAACCCCACCCCAGACCTACTAAATCAGAATCTCTGGGGCAAAGCCCAAGATACTTTATTTTTACAAAGCTCACCAAAAGATTTCAACACAATCCATCTGTATAGTGGTCTTTGGGAATAACTATTTTCTAATAGAGAAAAACAATAGAAAAAAATTATTATACCAACAAATTAAAATGTAACGAATTTTAAATATTATTATATGATTTTATCACCTCACTGATGCAAAAATGGAGAGATGAAATTATTTTCTCAAAGGAAAACAACTGTTTCTAAACACAAGTACAAAAGTCATGCTTGTATTTGCATTTTGGTCTCTCTACAGCTGAATGTTTCTGCTATTCAGCCTCCAGATTGGGATGTGAGATTGTGGACACCATTCCTTAAATGAACCAGCTTGGAAACTACCTGAACCTCGTGCTAAAAGATATATTAATATATTGTTCAGCCAACTCATAGCTTATACCGGAGATTTGTTTCAAGTACCTCTTGTGCTCAGAAATATTATGAGTTAATCCCACTGGAATTTCTTTGCCCTTTGCTCTGATGAGGTAGACTGTGGTTGGAAACCAGAGGTCTAGGGAGGAAATTGCCAATAGCTCCAACAATATCTCCTGTCAGGTTTGTTTGATCTCCTTGTGTTTATTACCCTTTAGATTTGCCTTTGGATATTTTTCCCCCACATTAGGATTCTTTAGCTTTCTATTGAGACCATTTGAGATAATTGACACCATATGAAAATTGGTCGTTAGGCTGAAGGTTCTTATCCCACATACCAACTTCTGTAGAATGTCCTTTGCATTGTACCCCCGGTGAGGAAAAATTGCCTCTACCTAGCCCAGTAATAATATAATTATTATTATGCTGTAATAGTAAGTACAATCTTCCATTTTGAAGGGAGCTGGAAACAGAATGTCTTCATCAGTCAGAGTCACCTCCATTGGCAAACTGTAAGTGGCTTCTAAATAATGCAAGTGGCAACGTTCAGCGTGTTGTTTCTGAGAAGCAGTAGTATATACCTTCTTCACGTTCGTTCTGAAATTTAATTTTATTAGGGTTGGAGTTGGGAAGCTTCAGACAGCCTTGCTATTTATGGATTCTTTACCAGTTCAGAATCTGAAGGATGAGTATGTGGGGATCTATACTCTTCACACTCAGGTGACCTTTGAGTACGATGCACAGTACACCGTTCGGGGCTGTGAACATGGAGGATTCATGCTCCTTTATGCCGGATGGATAAACTAATGTTTGTAAATATATAAATTTCAAAATATCAGTACTCTTTCCATTTTCTTGTTTCTAAGATGCTGCCTTTTTCCTTGCTCAGATCTAATCTCAAGGAGGTTTGAAATACTAACACTCAATGGATGGGACATAAAATGTGGGGGAAACAGACAGAAGCCAGATAAAGAAACTTACTGTGCTCCATTCCTTTAGGAGCCTTTACATAGGGGAAAGCGATTGGGTAAAATGAGAATGTATGGACAAATACTCAACTGAGTAAAAATTTAAGATATTTGTCAAAATGCTGTGTTGGTATAGTAATATCTTTGCATTAAAACAGTGCAACCTCTGTGATAGCCAGATAGTTAAGGTAGTTAAACCTAAATTAGACTTAATAAGATAGTTAAGTCTAAATTTAGGTAGTTAAGTCTAAATTAATGTTTCCCAAAGTATATTTTGCAGGACAACGCAGGATATCAAATACAGTTATAAGAAAAATTTAAGGGTGCAAATAGTTTGGGAAAACTGAGTTAAACAAGACATGTCAGAGCCTTCCATGTGCTGCTATAGAATATGAATAAATGTATTTAAACATGAGACTATGTTTTTTATGTATCATTTTTTCAGGAGTAAAGTTGATTTGTATTCATCTGTCGTATCTCAGTGACCACACTCAGAACAAATCAGCTCACCCATGTGAGGTGAAGTGGATTTCTGAAAGTAGGAGAGCGGGGCCAGGGGCTAAAGGCTGGGACTGCTCTGTGTGACTCTGCAGATAGGGGGTGTTAGAATGGTTGGCCCATCCCACACCCTGGACACACTTGAGCACCAGAAGCACGTAGTTGCTGCTGTGCAGCCTCTCGAGATTTACTGGTGTCCTCAGTCACACAAAAAAAATGTTGTCTACAAATTCTTTATTTTTTAATGTTTATTTATTTTTGAGAGAGACAGACAGAGTGCAAGTAGGAGAGAGGGAGATGCAGAATCCGAAGCAGGATCCAGACTCTGAGCTGTTAGCACAGAGTCCGATGTGGGACTTGAACTCACAGACCATGAGATCATGACCTGAGCCGAAGCTGGATGCTTAACCAACTGAGCCACCCAGGCTCCCTACCATTTCTTTTAAGAATTTGATTTAATTTTTATTAAAATGCCTACTTCTATTTATTTATTTTTTTTAAATGTAATTTATTGTCAAATTGGCTAATATCCAGGATGTAAAGTGTACTCTTGGTTTTGGGGGTAGATTCCCATGGTTCATTGCTTACATACAGCACCCAGTGCTTTAAACACACAGCAACAACAACAACACCACACACACACACACACACACACACACACACACACACACACACTACTTAACACCATCCCCCCAATAGGAGTCATACTTCCAACTGGTATCCAGCAATTGAGCTCATTTTGTTACTGTTGTTGATGTCATGAATTTGTGAGCCAACTTTCCTATGAAGAGCCTGGCTCTCAACCATATTAGCTAGGGGATGCATAAAGAGGATCAGAATGAGGCATTTCTTCCTGACACTGGCTTTCTTTTCCCAACATTAAAATGATAGCCATCATTTATTGAACTTTGCACCTGGTAAAGCCCCTTGGCATTACCTTTTCTCTCTAAAACAGCGTTCTGAAGTAGCCATTGTAACTTCATTTTACAAGCCAAGAAACTGAACCTTGTAGGGTTTAAGTAACTCGCTAAGATAACACAGTTGTCTCTCAGCAAGGTTCTCCTTTATTAGAAGTCAAAGAAAGAGCATATTGATGGCCTTGGGAGGTCAGTATAAAGGAACAGTTACTCCTGATAATGTATTCATTTGTAAGTATCTAAGAAATCAAAAGCGGCTGCTACTTCTCTTTCTTTCTCTCTAGGTTTGGTAAAAATCCTTCTAAAGCCTCTATTCTTTTTGATGGCAAATTACACCAGACTCCTATGAAAATGATCAATTCCAATGTGTGCATGTGTCTTAAGATGGATAACATGGCAAAATATCTAACTGATTTTGTAATCAAAACCTTGCTCTTATAAGCTGGTAAGTCAACCATGGAAGAAAACCCAAATATAAAATTAATGCAATAATGGTGTTTATGTTTTTATTACCCTGTAATTATATCATTCCTGCGATTGTTTTTCTTTTCATGCTGGCCTGTAAAATGTTGCTGCCTCAACCTGTTTTAAACATCTACATTTGTAGGATTAGGACCAGTGATGTTTTGCCAATTTCCATGAAAGAGAAGCCAGATGCACCAAACCCACCTTCTTTGATAAAGTCCTTCATTAATTTGACACCTGGCACTCTTCACTGTATTTTTTGGTGGAACTGTCCTCGTCTTCAGATAACAGTATACTCCGTCATGAGAAAGAGGTTACAAAATTGGTTATTGCCCTGATTTTTATACTTTGCTGTTATAACTTACATTAGTTTTCCTCTTACTGTAAATATCGATTTATAAGGTAAGTTAAGTCTGCTTAATAAGTGAAGATTGCTTATTTTGAGTTTTATTCAAATACAATTTTCCATGTGATCTTTTCCCTTGCTTTCAAAGTCTTTATTCAAAAGCACTTCTTATGTATCCTTATTCATTCTGCCCTATTCCGAATGCTGCCACAATTTGCA
The DNA here is from genome assembly GCF_008692635.1 of Crocuta crocuta. Lineage (NCBI taxonomy): Eukaryota > Metazoa > Chordata > Mammalia > Carnivora > Hyaenidae > Crocuta > Crocuta crocuta. The sequence goes on from NW_027530509.1 coordinate 31,725, forward strand.
TTAAAATATAGAGACATGATTAAGTCCAGATTTGCCAAGATGGATCAATTAGTGGGTGGTTACTTTTTTCTTTTCCACAGAAAGATTGATTATAGACATCCTATAAATGGCAAGATTTCAATATGATCACATTTCTAGAAGTCCATTTTCTAGCAAGTTTTTAGGAATTAGTTTCTTACATTAAGTGAACTGTGTGTGGCTGCATTAAGTAAAAAGTGTCCTCCCTAAACAATTCTGGGTTTGTGCCTGGAAACAAAAAATTGGTATCTGATATATATGTATATCAGAAAACATATGAGTCAAAGCCACCCATTTCTATTATCAAAGAAAACACTATGAGAATAAATAAATATTTCACAGTATATCTATATTCTTTTCTGGCATGAGCCCAATATTACTCATTATTTTAACATAAGGAAACCCTTAACAAACCTCTGGATTTTTACTTAAGCTAATAAATGATTAACCTTTGCCCCAGAATTATTTTTAAAAATACAAAAAATTAAATTTGCCAACAGATATTTCCTGTTAAAGTTGGCCTGTGGGTTTATCTGTTCTGCTTGGAGAGGTTCCAGACCATTCTGGCATTGACCTTGTAATCCAGTATTTGCCAGTCAAAGCTGCATTGTGTAAGAGCCTCCCGTGGCTCTTCCTTGACCTACATCTCAGTAGTTTTTCTAGTCTTCCTTCACTTCCTGCCCTACCTGCAGCTTCTCCTACCTCTTCAATTTTGTATTAAAAACCGCACTGGATGAATAGGGGCCATGGGCTAAATCTGAAGATGAATGCTACCCCAGAGATCTATGCTGTTTTGTTATAGTCTGTCTCAATGCATAATCTGTAGACAATTTGCATCTGATTTCAAGTCTGGTGCTTATTTGAAATGTGGACCTCCTGGATTCAGACCTACTAGAACTTAGGGAAACTCTATGGAGTCTGCAATTTTAACATGTTCCCCAGATGTTTCTTATGCACACTGAAGTTCAAGATCATCTGTCCTAGATGGTTAAGCTGATCCCACTATACACACTGCAGGAGCCTGCTGGAGACATCTATGAAGATGGCAAAGTGAGGAGACCCCTGTATCTCTTCTAGGGAAATCCATTGAAATGGAACAAAACTATCCAAAACTGAAAATATCCTTAGCAAGAGCAATAAATGACAAGAAATAAGCATGTACCGAGCCATGACATTTGGACAAGTGTTTAACCTCAAATAAACCTATTTTCAACCCCCAAAATGGGATGATGACCCTAATATCCTACAAGGGTCTTGAGGATTAGACATTAAGGCACATAAAGATACTGGCACAGCACTGTGTCTAGGCAGCACTTAAAACTGAACACACTATTCCACTCCTCCCGCTAAGATTTTCATCAGCTCCTTCCCACCTGGTTTGCTGGTCGTTTGCTGACACTGCACCATTGAGATCTGAACCCGTCCTTACTAATCAATAGGGTTTGGCATTATTCTGGGGCTTCAAACCTAAGATTTTTAGGGCCTTCGTTTCAGCAAACTTATACTTTTCTGTTAATACAAATCTGCCCCGACTTCACATATTTCTTGTATCTACTCAGACCTCCCAGGAGGCCACCACCAAGGTTTCCCTTACAGGTCAATGCCCACTGGCCTAAGACTCACATTCGTGCTCCACCCCGGGGCTCCATCCTGCTGATTCCTGTCTATGGAGGGATTCTCCTGGGCTCTCAGTTCCCAGTCATTTTCCTGATGGCCAGAGGTGCTCTCGCTCTCATCCCAGAGTGTGTCATAGCTTGGAATTTACACCACTACTTTCTACCGGCCCCTATACAAGATGATATACAGTGAATACCTCCCCTGCCCTGGGGCCCCTCCCCAAGCTAGCTCCGCTATGGATACACTGTTTCACTTCCAGCTTTGACTCACATTCCCTGCACATTCGTTTACATCACAGCCTAATCCAGTGAAAATTAACACCCCAAAAACCAGTGCCAGCACAGAATGTGACAAAATTTTCAACCGTCTAAAATCTACAAGCATGTAAGCAGGGAAATAAACACCTATTGCAACTCACTGTCAAAAGAGCTAAAACAGGTTATTTTCAGATTTCCTCCGTGTAAATATCAACTCTGAAAGATCACAGTGTGACGATTACATTCCTCTCAAGGAAATAAAAGTCAGACCCAAAAGTTTTATACCAAACCAAGCTGAGTGTAAAAGGAGTTAAGATACTATCTGATTTTTAACATATCTGAAATCTATCACTCAAGCGGTTTTTATGCATAAAAAGAAATTTTGAACATTGGATTATTTTTTTTTCTCATTGTTCTAAATATATTTTCAGTGATATGTTCCCCTAGGAAGTGGGAAAGGAAAAACAACAACAACTTGAAAAGGAGCTTTGCTTCTTGTTGATCTTCATGTTTTTTGTTTCCATGTTATGTTTCAGACAATGTGATAAGTATATCACCTAGTCATATTTTGAATACATATGCCACTGGTAATGCAGTTAAATGCTCTTTCTCATTAACTCCATGGATTCTGAATATGGAAAGCCAGTTAATACACAGAAATGATTTTATCACAAATTTCCTCATCAGCATTCACAGTGCTGGAGAGTCAGCTAAGAAATGGTCAGCTAAGGATTTATTTTTTTTAATGTTTTATTTATTTTTGAGAGAGAGAGAGACAGAGCACAAGCAGGGGAGGGTCAGAGAGAGAGGGAGATACAGAATCTAAAGCATGCTCCAGGCTCTGAGCTTTCAGCATAGAGCCCAACACAGGGCTTGAACTCAAACTCTGAGATCATGACCTGAGCCGAAGTCGGACGCTTAACCAACTGAGTCACACACACAGGCGCCCTTGGTCTGCTAAGGATTTAGATTGCTGTGGTTTCATTAACAAGTGTAGAGTTTGGGAGGTGAGGGTAAAGTTCCTGCCTCATTCGCCTTCAGAGAACTTCCAATTACTGCCTTTTATTCAGTTGAGTGTGGGTGGGCACAGACATTGAATATACTTACAAAAAAAATGTTTTTACTCCCTTTTGAATTCATTTATTCATTAATTCATTCAACCAAAATGTATAATGCCAGGGACCCTATCAGGTATGAAAAGAAAACACAGGTAAGACTCAATTTCTACCCAAAAAAGTTGTTTCACATCAGGCAGAAACATTAAAAGCTTGAAGCTGCTTCTTTAGCTTAAAAGTTTGTTTTTGGACTCTTGGAAAAGGCAAGCTGGAGTTGTAAAAAATAGATACACATGTGAAGAAATGAGACATAGTCTAACTGAATTCCTCAGTTTTAAATAATAATAATAGCTATCATTTATTGAGTGCTTACAATATACCTGATCCTGTATTAAGTACTTTACAAATTTTACTTCTCATGATCCTTACCAAAATTCCATTTTCCATGGGAGGAAGAGAGCTTTAATCTCCATTTTACAAATTAAGAAATCGAGTTTAGGCAAGCTATTAATCGTAAGTCACAAAAACAGTGGATAGAAGAGAGGTTCAAACCCTGCCTTTCTGATGCTAGGGTTGGTGACTTTTGACTTCTTTGTTGTCGCCCCCACACTAAGTGAGGAACACAATCGTGCCCTGTGTCATGTACACAAGGTGAGGTTCATTTGTATACAGAGTCTTCCTATGGAACTCTTCCCCACCCAACATGATCTTAATTGACATTTGTTCCAATGATGTGGCAGGTTCTGGCTTCGATTGTCATTTGAACTGCTGTAGAGGTAGGACAAGGTGGGGATTTTACCTAGTGTGTTGATAATATAGACCTCTGGACTGTGACCATTTCTAAAGCATGATCATCCTTATCTCTGTTAATGGAGTCTATCACGATGTCTGACAAAATATGGCTGTCCTGTACCTGATTGTAATGAACCCTACACAAAAGAGAGACAGATATGCTGAAACTGCCCATCACATTTGTGAAGGAGAAAAAAGGGGAAAATGCAAACGGAAACTCCCAATTCATATTCTGCTCCTTTTCTTTTCTCATTCCCTGCTCAGTCCTACACCATAAAGGCTTAAAACTTGGATTTGGACACTCCAACCCACATGTCTAAGGTCTGTCCACACCCCAAGCAAATAGACTCCGTTTGGTCACTTTTTAGGCCTAGAGGTCCAATAACATCACAGCACCCTTTCAGGAAAGCCGGAGAGTGTGTTTATGTAGCCCTAGACTAGGGCTGGGCCCATGTGAGACAGAAGACTCTGGAGAACTGTGTAGAAGATCATGGTCCAGTAGTCTAGAAGAGAGATGCCAAGGGTCTTGATAGGCTCAGACTCCCTTGGTCCCGCTGACTCTGAGCCATCAGGGAAGGACACAACTTCAGGGAAGGCTTCAAAGTGCAGGATCTAAAAGTGGTGCTAGATCTTGCTATGACCTACTTTATAGAATGAGGACAGGAAAACTAGAGCATTTTAGGTGTTTCATTCAGGCCTAGAAAATAAGTGAGAAGATCTGGAACTAATGGCTTCTAATGTCGTGTCCATGACATTTGCCACTCTACCAGTTGTCCCGTTGTGTTTCTATAGGGAACAATAACAAATTATCCAGAATATTCAAAAGCAATAAATTCTCTCATAGAGCTTCTCTCCAGGGAAGGCTGCGTTCTCCCTCTGGATAGCATCCAAAGATTCACATCAGCTTCATAACCTCTGGACCCCTAACCTCTAAAGCAGAGAATGGGGCTGATGGAGAGATAGCACATTTGTAAGGGCTTCTGTCTCCTCTGGAGCAGGACTGTCAAAAGTGATGCTTGTTGTGCTGAAAGAAAATTGACATTTTGTCAGAGGTGTAACCAGAGACTTCTTATCATAATAGGTCACTTATCCCAGTTGGTTTCCAGTCTGGACAGGATTGGGGGACATGAACATTTTCTTTCATAGCAATTGCAAAGGCCAAGCTGAACTTCGAGGAGATTTTTACTACTTGCGTCTCTGGGTTGAAAATTCATCTCATTTAGTGAGGTTCTTTCATTGTAACCATGGAGGAGAGTATATGAAGACACCAGCGTCTCACGCCTCATTGTAATTCTCCGTGTGACAGAAATCTTCTCCAAATTGAAGAGAAATTCCATAGGAACACATTCTTAAAATTGTGGTCAAAAGCTCATAACATAAAGATTAGCATCCTAACCGTTTTTAAGTGTGCAGTTCAGTCGTGTGAAGTCTGTTCACATTGTTGTACCACAAGATCTCCAGAACCTTTTATCTTAAAAACTCGGACTCTGAACCCATTGGACAGTGCTCCCCTGCCCTCCAGCACCTGGCAATCGCCATCTTACCTTCTGTATCTATGAGTTTGACTACTTTGAATACCTCAGGCTAGTGAAATCCAATGATATTTGTCTTTTTGTGGCTGGCTTATTTCATTTAGTATCATGTCTTCAGGTTTCATCCGTGTTGTAGAATACAACAGAATTTCCTTCTTTTTTTAAGGCTGAATAATATTCTATAATAGGTTCATGTCATTTTTCCTTTATCCATTCATCCCTCGATGGACATCTGGGTTACTTCCACCAGGTGGCTATTGTTAATAATGCCACAACAAACACGGGTATTCAAATATCCTTTCATGTGTCTCCCCAGGATCTTTTATGATATGAAAGTGCATAAACACGCAGAATTGTATATTGAAAAGTATTCAAAGAATAGAGCCTCATTGATAAATACATTTGTATTCAATTTAAACCTCTTTAAAGCAGAAACTTGATCTTTTTCCTTTCACGCTGAGTAAGAGGTCAGCTATTTTAGGGAAATATGCTTATTTGTATCTCTCTTGACTTTAAGAACTGTGTGATAGCGCTTTGTTCTGGTTACCTGAAACACAACTGTTTTTGGAAACCAGATAAGATTCTCTTTTATCAGAAGGAATGCGCCCTGCTACGTTCCATATATTCCATATCTTCCTGGAATATATAACACCAAGATTGTATATGTTGTTAACCACCGTGGGATAATGACGCAACAACTCTTCCAGTGCATGTGTGAGCTGGTGCTGGACACGAGCGGGTTTCCAGGCATCCTCCAAATAATTCGGGCTGGGCCATAAATCCTGGCAAGGTCAACTACATGTTTTGGTCACTTCTCATTCTGTTTTTGGCTTATGCTGGAGGCTGGCTGGAGGCTCTCACAGAACGGATCATTGTGGCTTCCCTGCCTTCCCTCCCTCTGCCCTTCTGAGTATCTCCCATCAGCTGAAATAAGTCATTTTTTTCCTTAGGGAACCAAATCCAAACACTAGACCTTCTCTCCCAGGCCGTAATTAAATCTGGCGGGCAGGTCAGCAGCGCCACTGGGTCAGGAAAGAGAAGAAAAAGGAAGTGGAAGAAATGGCATTTGTTTCTTGGCTGGCCTTGGTGCATGTCCGAGAGGGAGGCTCTGGCTCCCACACAGTGGAGCCCCTGTGCCCAGAATACCTAAGGTTGCTGGGGGGCTGCCAGCTGGCTCCCAGATGGTTTATCCCCATCAAGGGCTGGTGTGTCACTCGGCACTCCAGGCCGAAGCACCTTCTGGAGGTCTGCGCTGCCCCAGAGATCTTTTTCCTCATCCACCACATCAGATTATAATAGAGTGCAACTTCTCATCCTGCACACACAGCACAGTCACTTGGGGGGCTAGCGAAGCATATGCTCCTGGACGCCAGCCCAAGGGTTCTGGGGCCCTGAGAATTTGCATTTCTCGAAAGCTCCCAGAGGATGCAGATGCTGTTGGTCCACAGCCATGAAAGGCTGCTGGTGGTCCAACAGGGAGAAATGTAGTTGGGATCACATGTCTACAGATGACAAAAACAAAAAGATGCTTAATCGGGGTGCGTAGGAGCTCTGTGGTGCCTTAGACATATAAAATCTGCTCCAGCATTTGCTTTCAAACTGTAGTTCAGAGCATTGTTTATTTCAGCGATTGTGTAACTAAGGAAAAACTTTGTCTCTTTTCTGATTACATAGCATGAAATGCATGAATCTTAAGTGTACAGTTTGATGAATTTCGACAACTGCGCCAACCCATGTAATCCGTACCCCTATCACTTTCAAAAGTTCCCATGTGCTCCTTCGCAGCTAACCTCCTACCCTTCCCTCCCCTCTGGGAGAAATATTGATTTAGCTAACTCAAAATCGGTTTTCTTGTTCTAGAACTTCATGCAAAGAGAAATATAGAGTATAAACTCGTTTGTGTCTTCTGCTTTGTTAGGCATAATGTCTTTCAGATTTATCAGGCTATCACATGTTGACCCGTGCTTCTTTTTATTGTGAGGAATTTTCTAGTGAATGAACATACTATAATTTGTTTGTCAGTTCTTTTGATAAATATTTTGGTTGCTTCCCGTTTGGTAAAATTATTTGAACAAATATGTTCAAATAAGTATTTGAGTAAAATTAATATGAACATTCCTCTCCAAGTCTTTTGGAGGATCAAAGGGTAGGTATACTGAATGTTTTCTGAAGTGATCATATCTTTTTATACACACAGGAGCACCTTTAATCCTCTCCCACGTTTTGTGTTATCAGGTTTTAAAATTTCAGTCACTCTCAGGGCGACTGGGTGGCTCAGTCGGTTGAGTGTCCGACTTTGGCTCAGGTCATGACCTCACCATTTGAGTTTGAGCCCCATGTTGGGCTCTGGGATGACAGCTCACAGCCTGCAACCTGCTTAGGATTCTGTGTCTTCCTCTCTCTGCCCCTCTCCTGCTCTCTCTCTCTCTCTCAAAAATAAATGCTAAAATTTCAGCCACTCTAGTGGGTAGGTTTAATACCTCATTGTGATTTTAATTTCCATTCCCTAATGACTAAGAATGTTGAGCACTTTCTCATGTATTTCATGGCCATTCATACATCTTCCTTTTGTTCAAGTTTTTTTACCCACTTCAAACATTTTAGATTGTTTCATTTTTTATTATTGAGTAGTGTGAGTTCTTTCTATATTAGGATTATAAATCTTTTGTTTGATATATGCAATGTGAATATTTCTGCAAGTGTGTGCTTTTTCATTTTCTTAATGGTATCTTGAGCAGTTTGGATTTTGATGAAATCTATTTAATTTTTTATAGCTAATATTTTCTGCATCCTTTGTTAGAAATCTTTGAGTCACAAAGATATTCTCCTATGTTTTCTCTTCATACAGACTTTAAAATGTTACCTTATTTGATATCTCTTAAGTGAATTTTGTTGTATAGTGCTAGTATGCAACTTCTAAATGATTCCTTTTTTTTAAATCTTAGCTGCCAGGGTAACAGGGTTTAATTTTAAAGGGAGGCAAGTCTATTCTGTTAACTTTTATGGTTATCATGTTTTCATTCTCCTTTTCTTTACTGCTTATTTTCTATTTATATATATTTATTGTGTATAATTTTTATTTAAGAGGGGAAGTATTTATTAAATTTAATAACTAAAAATAAGTAGGATTTCCTTCTTTGTCCAATAGATAATTAGACTTAAAATTAGCTAATGTGAATTTTATTTTGTTCTAGAATACAAAGAATGGTGGAGCTTCAGTCAGAGGCACTAAAGGGGAACTTTGGATAGTGTCCACTCGATTGAATGGGAATTATTGGATTTCATAAGATTCAGATTAATGTCTCCTGTAGTCAGTGTGGGGTCCAAATGCCGTTCCTTCTCCCTGGCAAAGAATTTCAGCCTAAATATTAAGACCATTAAAACCATTCTCATCGCCATACACAGATAAGCAAAGGCTGGATTCAGCCTACAGGCCCATAGTTTTCTGACTTCTGGGCTAGAACAAAAAGATAAAAGATGTTTCGATGCACAGAGACACTGGAAGGGAACCAAAAAACATTCAAGGATTGAGAGATTTTTATTCCAAGGAAACTGAGTTCTGAAAGGCCTATGAAAAGAACTGTTAGAATAGAAGATAGGAATAGATTATCTCTAAATGAATTAGGATTTTAAAAAAGTAAGTAAATGTAGCCTCCAAATTAGCTGGTGGAAAAGGGAAAGGGGGGTTAGCTGGAATCAGAAAAGTGGGGTGAGGGGAATCTTTTGCAGACACATCCTTTCAGAGGCATGACTTAAAGACTTCTGGGATAACGGGGTCCATAAGGAAGGTTTGGGTATTAACTGCAAAATATATCACTAAGTAATTGATAGACTGTCGTCGATGATCCAGTCTTGTTCACCCTCAGCTTAGGCCATTGGTAACTGGTAACTGAGTAAGTGGGAAATGATGTCTGCATCTTCTGTCTCTGCTTGGACAAACTATAGTGGGTGCAGCCTTGGATGAAGGTGTCTAATCCTTTAGCAAAAGTAGTGAATGGAGTGGGGTGAAGGATTTCAATTTCAGAAGCTGAAGCTTCCTTGGGGACTCATTAGCAAGTCGTGGTAGAAATAGCACAAAGTAGAAGTCTGTTTTGTTTGAAATCTAGAGCAGATTTCTGTCACTTATTTACTTGACTGTCTTAAAAGGGAAGAGGACTAAGAAGTACTAACTGTCTACCACTCATCAGGCATCCAAATACATCATTTTAATTTAACCCTCCATAGCATTCCTAGAAGATGAGTATTCTTATCCCCATTCCACAAAGGAGAACACCGAGGCTCAGAAAGTTTAAGTAATGTACCCAAGTTCACACGGTTGCTAAAACAGAATTCAAGCCTGGTTCTGTTTGAGTCCAAAACTCATGCGCTTGTACAAAACCAAGCCGGCTCTTTCAACTTCACCTTGCTCATCTGTAAAGAAAAGGGGTGCCACCAGATGGTTTCTGATGTGTCTTGTCTCCAGTATTTGTAATTTTACATGCATAGGGGCTCGATGGCCATGGGGAATAAAAGTAATGGAGCTACATGATGAGGCATCTTCCTAAATTATAAGAGGAATGAATGTTCAAATTCAAAGTGATAGGAAGATACTACTTCAGATTTAGAACCAAAAAGGCAGTACAAACACTGGGTATTCATTCTTTCCATACTTGGCAAAAAAAAAAAAAGTCCTTGAAAATAAAATAAAATTATACAATATAGCAACAAACATACCTGTTAGTTAAATGACTAGGTAAAAATCTTGCTCATCATGAGGTTTCAAATCCATCATACTTTTTAATTGACAACAGAACTTTTAGAAATAATTTCTTTTTAGTTCACTTTGTGGCTTTTAGTAGAGTGCTTTGTATTTTGATTGAACGTATTAGACTTGTCCAAGTATTTCTCACATGATCACTGGGTGGGAGATGGAACGGAAGGCAGAAAGAATAAACCAGGTAGAACATTTATTTCCAATGAGGGGTGACCATGAGCAACAACATTCCAGGCACACGGACAGTTGTTTCTACACTAAAAAGCATATGAATGTTGAACATAAAATGAGCTGAACTTGGGAGCAACTATCCTTTTGGAAAATGCTTACATGGACATTTGCTAAATAACATGTGATCCTTATTATCATTTACGTTTTCAATATATGAGACATGAACATGACAATTATAGTACTCCCCAGAAATGTGATGGAGAAGTGGAATGTAAGATTTATATGTGCAGACTTAAAAAACCCTTTATTGTCAACTTTTGATTTCAATTTCTAAAGGAGTTGGATTTTCTCCTTTGTTACTACTAGAATCTCAGCTTTGTAAGTGAAACAGCTTGTGGCCAAACCAATAAAAGTCTTATGACTTGTTGTGATTGTTATTGTTTTATAAAAGGTGATTTTTTTTCTTTCCCCTTTTTCCATTATTTGTAAAACTATTTCTTTTAGGATTTTGGAGTCATCAGGTGACCTGACGGAAAACTCATATATCTGCATCTCTGGGATGCAAGTTTTACATGGAAATATTCTCGTACATCCCATGGTGTACTCAGAATGTATCTCAGGGTAGCTCTTCAGTTACTCCAAAACTGTGGAGCTAAGCAACATTTACTTCATTATATTTGAAACAACAAAACATTCTACTCAAAGATGTTGGAAATCTAGCAGGAAAGAGCAAAACATAAAGGGGAAATACTGTTTTCTTCTTTTCCTTGTTAGAGATTGTAGGCTAGAGATTGTAAATTGTTATTGATGAAACTTAAACAGATATTGAAACAGATGTTCCATTTACATCTTAAAAATGTCCCAATGACTGTCAATCGCTTCCTATTCGTGTTCAAAAACAGTCTTCCATTGCAAAGCATTAGAGCTTAATTTGTTACATTCTCCTGTCCTGCAGCATGCCAAACCATGAACTGAAGACCAGACTTGCCTAAACCTGCGGAAAGTTAGAAGATTCTACCTGGCCACACAAGGAGGCCAGGCACTTCTGTTCCAGGCCAGATGTGGAGAGAGAGGGACAGGTCAGGCACAGCTTTCTTGCTTTTCCTCCTCATTCACCTTGGACAATGGCTTTCACCTTAGACCGAAACGTCAGTGCAAAGCTCTGAGTGGACTTAGGTCTGTACATGTGTCTGAGGTAGGAAAAGCAGCTATCCCTGACATATGTGGGGAATACGGCTTTCTTAACCAGTGCGAAAACTCCCGAAGGTGCCAGACAATACTTGAAATGCTATTAAATAAATATTTTCTGCACTTTCAGTTTCTCTATACACCTCAAGTTAACCTCCCAGAAAAGCTAAGGTCCAATTAGCTGCGGAGGGTACAAATTCGGGTCTCTAAATCCTTGTGAATATTGTTAGGCTATGCATGCGAGTCACAATTATGACTTACTCTCTGTGTTTCATGTGCGCTTGCTTAGTCAGTTGTGATTAATCCTTAATCAACTTGGAACACAGTTATTATAAACATCATAGCCAAGTTTACTAAACTCTGAATGAAGCATGAAGTGTTGCATGATTTTTATCAAAAAGGCAAGGTGTAACTCATCATTTCCTTTCTCTTCAGCAAATGACCTGAATACCATGCTACACCTACCCAAGATTAAATCCAAAATATGTCATCTTACTTATCCATTTACTCTGTCAAGTCATCCTCTTATATTCTTTGGATGAACCCTAGGCTTTTTTTTTTTTCCTTCCAAAATGGGTCAGAACAAATCTTGTAGTATTTTACCATTGTGATGCCAGTACAAATGTTGGATTCATTTTTTTTTTTTTTTTAAATCGTCTGGGTAGGTAATGCAAGTGAAACAACTAGAAATTGGCGAATTTTCTTTATCAACACTATTTGAAGAGTTATTTTAGTTTGAAAAAGCAATTCATACCTAAGAATAATGTCTTCGCTTAATTGCTTGGAAGATTTTCAAGATTTTCTGATTTTCCGAGGAATGCAGTGTTTATAATAAATTCCTTCTAGTACAGAAGCAAATTTTCTTAAATGGAAGTATTTTTCCCTGATGATAATAGTTTCCATGGGTCCTTTGCAGCATTCTTGGGTAGAATATGACTGGCATAAGACAAAATTGTGACTAAGGCTAAGAGGACATTACAGAGCAGTGTATTAGCATTGATAGTGGATTTATTTTCAGATTCATAGCTCTGTAAAAGGACTTGGAGTGAATGTGCTAGATTTCATTATTTTTTGTTTTGCTTCTCCCGAGATGAAGACAAATGCTATTGGGGAAGGAGAGGTCAACCACTTTCAAATATAATCAAGAATTAATAGAACAGAATAAAATCTCCATTTCCTAAAACTGTGAAGTTAGAGTCTAAGGCTGCCTCTACCCTACAACTGTGTTGAAAAGCTTATGAAGTCATGATGGAAAATTATTAATTTGATCAAGGTCATTTTTAGTGATTTCTATACTTTTGTAGTTATTTAAAAGTCCATTTTAAACATATGGGGGAAATTCTGCCTTTTTTCTCTTTTTCTTTTATTTCTTACAAAAAAAGCTTAAAAATTAGAAGAGAAAGTTAAAGGAAACTTCATTTATATCCTCTAATTATAAGCTGTTGGTCATGTGAAACATGATGTTGCCGGAATAGAGCATAAATAATTTGTGTTTTCCTGGGATAGAAGAACTATATATACACATATTACTAGAATGAGGAGCTATGGTCTGCAGTGACCCTCTTTAAAGACAACTTCAGTGTGAACTTCTCTCCTAGATTCAACTTCAAAAATTTAATCACTAAACGATAGCACCGTTACACATTTTAAAAAGTGCACATTTGTTTTACGTACATGGGCACATGTTTTCAATGCATGCTGCTCTTTTTTATTCAAATGATTTCTATTTCTGTTACCTACCTGGGAATTTTTGAACTTTTGTAAGAATGTTGAAAAAGAATCATTTTATTTTATCTGGTAAATACAGAAGTTACATTCTACAGTGGCATGGGGGGGCCAGAGATTTCTTGATGACCCGTGCAACTCAGGTTTTGGTTTCCTGCAGATGCTGGTCGCGTAAGTACAGAGGCCGAGAGCATCCAGGCTCCCGTGGGTCCTGGATATCTGAAAGTTCGACCAAGGAATCCTGGCAGCAACTGGATGCAAGTGTGCGCTTTTGGTAAACTTTGGTTACTGTTTTCATTCCTGGGTATCCAATTTGAGGCAGAATATTCTCCACGAAGCATTCTGTAGCTGAGAAAACGATTCCAGCTCTGACAGCAATGGTCTTCAAACTTCCTGTTTGCGTCCTCAGAAAGGACTTGAAAAAATTTCTGCAACACTTTGCGAAACGTTAAGGTGACATCTAAAATTTCTCCAAAATGTAAATAATACAAATTATGTAATCTCCACCTTATTTTAAGTATTGATCTTTTAAAATAAAATTGTTACATAATTTTAAAATGCATCCTGTGGAATAGAAATGCCAAAGTGACTCGATGCCCTATCATCCCCGTTTGAAAAAAATAGCAATCATAGGGGCACCTGGGTGGCTCAGTTGGTTAAGTGTCCGACTTTGGCTCAGGTCATGATCTCATGGTTTGTGGGTTCAAGCCCCAGTGGGATTCTGTGCTGACAGCTCAGAGACTGAAGCCTGCTTTGGATTCTGTGTCTCCTTCTCTCTCTGCCCCTCCATCACTCCTGGTCTGTCTCGGTCTCTCTCTCAAAATTAAATAAACATTAAAAAAATAAAAATATAGCAATCATAAATAGTTCTTATTTAACAATCAGAAATGTTAAATCTTCCTTTTATTTACTGAACTTCTTTTTTAATTTCCCTTTCTCACTGAGTTCTATTCTAATCACATAACTTTATTTGTTAAAGTCTTCTGTTAAAGACCCTATTTTCCTTTGCAGCAAAAATATAAGCTAAATTTATTTTTTAATTCCCAAATTCGTTTTAAATGTTAAAAAAAGTCTCCTGAGTGATATGACAGTTACTATTAGTAACAAAGCAAACAAAAGAGATTCTATTATTGAATTATGTTTAATATAACTATATATTTAATAATATATTAAAATATTGAAAATATATATTAAATTAAAAGTAATAAAACATAATGTGTAAAAAAATATCTCATTTTGGATGTGCATCTGTTAAAAAGATGGATACATCCAAGTTGTGTTTCCCCATAGATCTGTATACAGGTATTACTTACTACCTACTATTAGAATGAGTTAGGTGCTTAGTACTAACACTTAATTCTTGGCTCCCTAAACAACTTTAAACAATCCCTATCTCAAAATGTACATTTGGGTCCATCATGCAAAATCATTTTTAAAGATCTATTAGCTGAAAATTGGTTTGCCCCTCCTTCATTTGTGAGGAAAGCCAAGAATTGGAGACCACCTGTGATACATCATCCAGACATGAAATTCTTGTGCCCTTCCACACTGACCCAGCATGCTATGGTATTTGCAGGTGTCTGTGGGTTTGGGTTTGGTGTCAGTGCAGATGTGCTGCCGCTCCAGGGGAAAGCAATGAATGAAGAGTGTGACTTTCTTCTGGAAGGTGGCACAGGGGCAGTTATGAATAGTGTGATGCCTTAACCATAGACCCTTTTTTAGGGAAGAATTCACAGGAAAAGCATGGCTCTGAAAAGATCCTTAGCACTACCTGGGTCCTTGGAATCCTTGTAAACCCCTACAGGAGTGCTCTTGTTTGAGAATTACTGTCTTAAAGCATCTGTGGCGTGTTGGTGTCCTAAGAATTATTAAAGGACAAATAAATAAGAAGATGGGCTGTTTTCATGGTTTGGCTATTGATGGCTTTTCTGTACTCTGTTAGTGATTCTTATTGCCCTGCCTTAAAGTAACTAACACTATCAGCATACCATAGGAGGAAAGGCCTGGATTAAAGAATCCAAAAGCATGATTTCAACTGTTAGTTCCGCTCCTAACTGGTTATGTGTCTCTAGAAAACATCACTTTAATTCTCTGGGTCTCAGCTCTCTCATTTGAAGGCCAGACTAGATCAGTGATTCCCAAAACTAAATGATATGATTTTAGGTGCTTACCTGTACAATGTATTTGTTACACATTTCTTTTTCTTTCCTATCAGGAAAAAAGAATCAGCATAATAAATCTATTTTTCTTGAATATAGTTTTTAAAAGTGCATCTGAGGGAGGTCTGGTGGCTCAGTCAGCTAAGCCTCCGACTCTTAGTTTCTGCTCAGGTTTTGTGAGCTTGAGCCCTGTGTCAGGCTCTGTGCTGGCAGTGCGAGATTCTCTCTCCCTCTCTCTCTGCCCCTCTCCAACTTGTACTGTCTGTGTCTTTCTCAAATAAATAAATAAACCTTAAAAAACTAATAAGCAAAAGTGCATCTGAAAAAGTAAGTTTTTTATTTTATTATTTTATTTTTTTTTTAAATATTTTTATTTATTTCTAGGAGAGAGAGAGAGAGCGTGAGCAGGGGAGGGTCAGAGAGAGAGGGAGTGAAAGACTCTGAAACAGGCTCCAGGCTCTGAGCTGGCAGTCAGCACAGAGCCCGACACCGGGCTCGAACCCACGAACCACGAGATCATGACCTAAGTGAAAGTCGGACGCTTAACCGACTAAGCCACCCAGGCGCCCCTGAAAAAGTAAGTTTTTTAAAAAAGAAGACTCTACTTTTTAAAAATTGAATAATTAGATATGAAAAATCCATGAACATGGTATGGGAATTAATGAATTTTGAGAAATACAGAGTATTTACAGTTGCTATAGTTCCACCAGATTCCAGCATTAGATGCTTTTATGAAAGAGAGTTTGAAGAAGAAAAAGACAAAAAATGGAAACAAAAAAGGAAGACAGGGAGGGAGAGAGGAAGAGATTTAAGGAGGAAATATGTTTCTTGGTACGCTCCTCAAGTGCCATAGTCACGGATGGCGAATATCAACCCACACTAAGAAACTCCAAAAGGCAAGTTCAGGCAAATTATTCAGTTAAGCATTCATAGAAAGATGTTTTAAACGCAGAATACCGATTATGCAAGCCAGGCTTTCTCAACCCTTTGCGCATTTGCTAAAAATCTTCATGTCTATACAGCCAAGCAGTGTGGAAATTCGATGTAATTACCCAGACAAGGCAGGAAAATACAGCTTACCACAAAACTTGGAGGACTGAGTTACATACCTACATCAGCTATCGCTACTGACCAAATTACCCAGGTAATCTATTAACCTCTTTGTCCAATTGTCTCTGTTGCCACAGCCAATTCCAGTGCTGGAATTTTAATTAAGAGAGCTTACTGAGAATAAATGCCCTCCAAATAAGTGTGGGTTTTTCCAGATTAGTAAATAAATTCAATTTTTACAAAGGTTAATCATTACTCAGAGATGAAGAATAGATTGAATTACTTGGTATTAATGTGAGCAATATCCTAAGCCTTGTAGATCTTGAGTATAATGTGTAAATACATCCAGTTAATGATGTTAAGATATTTTTAGCTTCATTGTTTCCCTGTTGCTTTCGTCGATTTCCCTCAAAAGTTTTTTACTAACATATTAAGAGTAAAATCTACCTTTGTTCTTCTTCCCTTCTATGTCCTAATTCTCCTTTAAGAATCAATAAAAAGATGGGGCGCCTGGGTGGCTTAGTCGGTTGAGCGTCCGACTTTCGCTTGGGTCATGATCTCTCGGTTCGTGGGTTCGAGCCCCGCGTCGGGCTCTGTGCTGACTGCCAGCTCAGAGCCTGGAGCCTGTTTCAGTCTGTGACTCCCTCTCTCTCTGACCCTCCCCTGCTCAAGCTGTCTCTCTCTCTCTCTCCTAGAAATAAATAAAACATTAAAAAAAAATTAAAAAAAAAAGAATCAATAAAAAGAAAATTAGTCAGCCAGATAAAAACCTTTAATGTGCATACACACACATGCACATACAGACAGACATAAACACCACCAAGCAAAATTTCTTATAGAAATGTTATACACATGGTAGAAATGGACCAATCCAAGAAGTATGTAAAAAATGAACCTCAGTTATGAATCTCAATTCCTTTCTTGGCTTCTTGCCCTATATATTAACAATAAAAAGAGGTCACTTAATTTGGTATAGCCCTCAGGTTTTTTTGGATCTCAAGTGACTTTTCTCTAAATAATCATAGTAACTTTATATTCATGGCTTTACAAAGCACTTTCCCGCCCATTTCCACTATCTAATACAGTAACTTTATGTGACGGGGACACCTGAGGCAGAGTTGATCAATTTCTCTGAACATTTCCTTTCACTAGAAAAGTCGGACTACTAAGAAAATATATTAATAATAGCTGCCATTTATGGAACACTTACTACTGGCTAGGGAGTCTTATGTGCAAAAATCTTTATTATTCCTCACAACATTATAAAGAGATATTACATTTTATTTTATAGATCAGTAAGGGATGCTCTGAAATTGACATGTCCAGGAGCTGTCATACAGCCAGTGGTGGCAGCGCTGGGATTTGAATTTCAATCAATGTTTTTCTGAAACCAGGACTTTCTTCTACTTCACACCACACCCTTGTTACTAATCATTCCAACTTAATGTTTGTTGAACAAAACCCAATACACATATATTCTCTTTCCAGATGGATTTTGATAGCAGATGTCAGTTCAAATCCCTTAGGTAGCTAGGATCAAGTAGAAAAGGTTGGAAATTTTCCAATTGACTGTGAGTAATGATGAGGCAATCTGGATAATATATAAACCCATTCACACCAATTCTTCTCCAAATACCCCAGGGCATTTTTTTATTGAGCAGGGCAGGCCAGAAAAAGCTAACTGGCTGCCTAAAGGAAAAGGTGGGGTGTGAGGAGCTCTGCTCTGACACAGGCAGATCTTCCCACTGCCAATCCAGTCCTGGAAGGGTCTGGTTTTAATAAGTGTCAGTCCTGGGACCATCCCAGCATTGATTGAGCTATATAACCATAGGAAATCTCAGTTCCCCTAAATATCCTAACAGGAGAGAAAGGCAATGTGAACATTCAATAGCAAAATATCTGAGGATACAGATCCTTAAAACATGCGGATGGCCATACTCATTATTAATGGAAATAATCATGTGCTGTAAACCTTCTGAGTGCTGGTCTGTTAAATCTATGTGCAAATTGCCAAGGACTGTCCCAAGAGATAGCAGCTGCAAGCCTATATGCAGACGCTGAAAAAAAAGGAATGGGCTCATTGTCAAGAGAGAGTTAGATAACACTAATAAATCACACTTGGGAAGCACTTTCTCCGTATTAACTTCATCTGATCTGTAATATCCCTTTGCAGTAGAGTATGGCATGTTTCATTCTTCCCGTTTTCCAAATGAGGAGACAGTTTCAGAGAAGAGAGAGAATATATTGAATGCTAATGTGTCCCAGGCTCTGCCTTTAGAACACTGATCGCGTTGTCTTATTTAATCCTTTCAAAAAAAAGCTTAAGAGGAAAATTTTATTGTTATCCTATTTATTACATGAAGAAATGGAAAATTAGAGAAGTGAATCAACAATTGTAAGTGGTCTGCTGAGACTCTAACACAGGCCGATATGACTGGAAACTCCTTCAGCACCGTGTCATATGTATTTGAAAAGAATTTAAGGGATTTGCCCCAAATTCCTAATCTCAAACCTACCTCTATTAATTATAAAACACTTTATATTTTTCCATATCCACATTGTCCTCAATATTGAATCTGGCGGTGGATGGATTGTATTAAAGGAAGTGCAGATTCTCCCTCTCTAACAATCTCCAAGTCAAGGTTATTACCCTGAGATGGCTTCCATCCAGGCAGATGCACATCCACCAGGACTCAATATTTTCTGAGCACTCCCCATCTGCCCCATGTTATAACAAACACTGATGAGCTCAACAAAATGAACCTGATGGCTTCTGGAATTTCTAGCAGCAACATGTTTCTCTAAAACCAATGAAAATAGGTACCTATACCTTTTCAGGTTGCCTGTTTTCTGTTAACAGGAATAGGGAAATAAAACTATCCCATTTCCCTTTGTGCCATTTGAGAAGGCAGAGGTAAAAGCCCAGCTTCTTGCTTTTGAATCACACACCTTGAACCACAGGTCAGGTAAATTGGTGGTCACCTTCATGTCCCAACCTGCGGAGCAACCCACTTCAGGAAGCCTCGTCATTCAGGGAGGTGAAAGTGCCAGACTCCACAAACCTGGACTTGCTGGTGGAAGGTCTCTCCAGCCAAGAACAGCACAGCCAGCAAGGGGTAGTGGGAGGTAGGAAGCAAGTTCAGGGCTGGCAAGTGGACGGAATGAGTCACCTCTTTGATGTGGAGTGGTTGTTCTAAACACAGCAAAGGTGAGCAAGCATTTCCTTCCCGGGACTCCTGTGGCAACAGCCCCTTGGTGTAGGAAACTGAGTCACAAAACAGGAAGGCTTTCGAGTTGCCAGAGTGGAAATTGCTGGTCTATATTGTAATATAAATTTTACCAAGATGAATTTGGTCTGAGACTGGTAAAATTTTAGTCTGCCTTGTGTAAATAAACTAGTTCTTATTTCCAAAACCTGTTCCCACTGTCCCCATTCTGAGTGGGAGAATGCCGATTGAGAAGTGTTATATATACCCTTTGGAAGAATTAACTTTTTAAAGGAATCAATTAATCTTAGTGAAAAGAGAACTCCCATGGATTTGTGTGATTGTCTTACTCAGAGAATAAAAATACCATAAAGAAAAAATTGTTCAACCCCTTGAAGGTTCTAGGAATGCCTGGTTTTTGCAAAAGAACAGAGAATTCAAAGCCTGGTCACATTGGATCCATCCGAATGGATCTACATCTCCCTGGAAGCAGGGCCTTGAAGCCTGAAGACTACATTTCCTAGACCCATTCTTTGGCTTAAAGTCTTCCAGTGGAAGATACTTGCATGAGATTTGGAAGGTGAAAGAGAAGCCACCATTATTGCTCTGGTGCTGCCAGAGACACAGAGTCTTTGGCAGATAGCAGAACGTAGGTTTTACCAGTGACTTCTGAGGGCCCTCCTGAACTCCCCCATGTGGGCTCTGCAGGCAGCTGAGATAACCAGTTCCTCACATTTCCATCCAGGAGTTCAACTTTTTCAAGTTTCTTGTATCTTCATTGTGTACTGCTTCCTGTGGCAATGAACTACAAAATGTATTACCCAGTTATGAAGTAATTTTATTGATTTGCTACTATTAAAAATATTTCAAGGTCCAAGGCCTCTCTGGTGTCATATTAATTAAACATGTACTTATCTCTCCCTATGCCTTTCATCCTGTTACAGATGTTGATCATGTTTGGGTGGAAGCATTCTGTTTTTAGATCGGAGAATGTAAACAAAACACACAACCTGAAGTTTGCTTTTTAATTTAGCTGCCTTGTCTGTACTTTTACTGTGCAGAAGGTAAAAGGAGAGAAAGATAGGAATGAGCTGAGTTCTTAACAATAGCAACCAAATTTTGAGTCATAGAGGCTGGAGTAAAGAGGGAAGGTAAGACTTTGAGAGAAAATATCATTTCGGTGAACTAAGTCCCTTCCTCCACAAAGATCAGACTTCGTCTTTATTCCCTCCTGTCTCTTTTATATTTATTTCCTTTTCATTTTCTAAACAGGAAAGGAATTATGCTTAATTTTAGAGACTGCTCACTTGGAGCTCAGCACTGAAGGTAAGGGGACTTATTCTGAGTAGGTTAAACTCCAAACTTTGTCATTGTTGGATGAACATATAATCAAAATAGGAGGAATAAAATATCATGGGATTAGTAAATGTGGCATTGTTGGATATGCTTTGGTTTTACATATGAAGGGTACAGTAATTGACAGAAATGCTCTGTGAGATTGTGGATGATGCCATTTGATTCCTTGACTTTCTTAGAAAGTACGAGTTGAGAGGGGTGCCGGGGTGGTTCAGTTGGTTAAGCATCTGAGTCTTGGTTTCAGCTCAGGTCATGATCAAGCTTATCATGAGTTTGAGCCCCACCTGAGGATCTGCACTGCCAGTGTGGCATCTTCTTGGGATTCTCTCTCTCTCCTTTTCCCTCTCCCCCTCCCCTGCTCACTCACTCTCTCTGTCTCTCTCTTTCTCAAAATAAGTAAACGAACTTAAAAAAAAAAAAAAGAAAAGAAAGTAAGAGTTTAGATGTTCACTGCCTAAACTTCATCATGTCTCCTTCCTTTAAGTTGTACCATGAGGTTTTCAGTATAAGTCAGAAGTCACAATTTGGAAGCCTGGACCACAGACCAAAGATGGCCTGCAGATTCATCCATCTACTCACTAATTCATTCAAAAAATATTTATCAAGTTTCTACTACATGTCAGACTCTGTTCTAGGCACTGAGGATATAGCCATGAGGAAAATAACCCAAAATCTCTGCCTTGAAGAAGTTTACATTCCACTGTGGGAAGAAACAGGGAAAAAGTCAAATAAAAAAATATATTTGTTAGATGATAATAGTGCTTTTTAGTAAAATCAAACAGGAAGGAGAGAGTGTGGGAAGAGAGTGTGGTTCCAAATGGGAAGGACTCACTGAGAGGGTGGCATTTTAAACAAGATTTCAAGGAGGTGACCCTGTGACCTCTGGGGCTGTTTAGGGAAAGGGTCTTCCAGGTGAGTAAAGTGCTAGTGCAAAGCCCTTGAGACTGGAGAGTGCATTGCACCATCAAGGAACAGCCAGAGGGAGTGAGAGAGAGGGTGGGGGGGCGGGGAGGGCAGAAACTATGGGGAGGAGGTCAGAGTGGGAAGAAGGTCAGAGAGCTGGGCTCTGGCGAAGAGTTGGCAGATGTGTTCTGTCAGTCTGCCCATTGGTCTTAAAAAAATAATAAGTAGCTGCTAGCATTTAAAAGGTAGGATATTTGGGGCTCCTGGGTGGCTTAGTCGGTTAAGCGTCCGACTTTCGCTTGGGTCATGATCTCGCGGTTCCTGGGTTCGAGCCCCGCGTTGGGCTCTGTGTTGATTGCCAGCTCAGAGCCTGGAGCCTGTTTCAGTTTGTGGCTCCCTCTCTCTCTGACCCTCTCCTGCTCACGCTGTCTCTCTCTCTCTCTCCTAGAAATAAAAATTTAAATAAATAAATAAAAGGTAGGATATTTTATATAAACATTTTGATTTCTAGTAACTTCAGAAAAAAAGTATAAGATTTGGTAACACTAGGTGTTCAATTAATCACATTCTGAAACCAACGCTGAGCAGTAGCTGCCCCCCAGTGTAGTTCCAGGGCTCTACGGTGCCCATATCTCCCCACCCATTTTCTCACACTTGGCCTGCTCTACAAGTACTTGAAGGGGTTTCTATTTGCAACCTCTATAATTGAAGGGTTAACTTAGTTGTTAACTTACTAAAGCAGATGGAATTCCCTCTGAGCTGCAAGCTGCATTGATCTCTTCCTAGCCAAGTCTGGATAGAATGACTCTGGGCCCCGGGGCTCCTGTCCTGGCTGAGCATCTCTTTGCTCCATAAATGGTCACCAGCCACATGTGCCCATGTGTGACAAGAGTGACAATCTCAGAACAACATTTAATACCCAGGTGTCTGCCAACCACGCTCTGAGGAAGACAGGAGGCTGTGGCTCGGCATGTTGTAAACGATTATTCTGGTTTCATTTGAGGCACTCAGAGCTGCCTTTTGATATGAGGTGAGCTTGTTTGTTTTTGTGTGTTTGCTTCTATATCCAGAGTTCAGCTTTTTTAACAGATAACATTGAGGAATAGAGTTTAGCTGTGCCCCCATGTGCATGTTTGTGGTGGAGGTGAGCCAGGAGCGGGGAGAGAAAGGGTGCTGTCCATTATCAAACAAAATAAAGGATGCCAACTCTTTATGTCTTTATCTTTTAATTAATAATTTTTTAAATTTCAAGTCTTGTTTGTGTGTTTGTTTTTAATTCCAGTTTAGCTAACTGGATGCTGGCTCTTTAAATTTGTGTTATACTTGCCCTCTGCTAATTACCAATATCTGGGAATATATCTGGACTTTTGGGACATCTACAAGGCTTATAAATGATCAGATGGCCTCAATATGGACAGCTTTCTCTTCATTATAAAATATATTTACTAAGGAGCTGGACTCAGAAGCTATTATATGTTTATCTTCCAAAAGTTAGGGTTGAGTCAGCCAAATGCTTCCAAAATGAGTTGCAGAATGTACACTTACTCATGAGAAATGCCATTGTATACAGCAAACGTGTTCTGGGGCAGTATCAACTTGTGCCTGGGACATTTAAGTATTTAGTGCTTTTTTTTAATTAAAAGAACATGAGTAAGAATGATTTTTATAGCTAACCTGTGCCTTAATAAGTCTGCATTAGAGGGTAGTCATTTAAAGCTCATGTTAAGCACTTCAAAGTAAATCTAACCCCAAAACAGGTGAAAAAGAGACATGACCGTTTAGTAAATTCTTTGAAACCATGCAGGAAGATAACTGATCCAACCCTAAAGGATTGGCTTTGATACGTCTCCCCTGGAGAGAAGAAAATGCTTACAGAGCAAGAACTTCAGTCTGGAACAGATCTCATAGGAGTTCATGGCTTGCTTAGGAAATGCGGTTTCTCTGGTTTTAGTGAGGACTCCGACAGCAGGCACACAGAACTGGACTCCGCAGGATGAAACATTAAAAGAACAGAATCCTTTCAGCGTGGAGAGAAGTAAAGGTAATACAGCTGTCACTACAGGAAGAGGAAGGCAGAGAACTAAACATACAGTGAAGTTACACACTGTAAAATGTTGATTTGAAAAATGCAGGACACATTTGTTAAAATCCAGTGTCCAACATGACGTCCTGGGTTGACCTTCAGAGGAAGAGACTCAGACAGAATGTTCTGTGCTGGCAGTTCACTGGGGGTTTCCTTGGGAGTCACATCCTGCAACCAGGATCGGGCAGAAGGAGAAGTTGATCTGTGATTTTGTAGCACAAAGGTCCTGTAGGAAGCTCTGGAGAAATGGAGCAATAAGCTGGCAGTGAATGCCTCAGTCTGAACAGGTAATTTGGGTGGTTTCTTCCCTCAAAGAGGCATTTCCATGGCATTGGAAATGGTGAATGACACTCAGACTTCCTTGACGTAACACGGTGCAGTGAGTGTCGCAGGAGGAAGTGTGGCATGGTGTACCATTTAGATGCAGGAAACTTAGGATCCATTTGTGCCTTGGCCATTTATTAGCCAAGGGCAGGGTTAGCTACATAATTTGCAGGGCCCGGTGCAAACAAGAAATGCAGTTTCCCTTTTGAAAGAAAGGAAAAAGTGCCACTAAAGGTACCAAAATACAAAGTGTTACATTTTCCCCCCCCAGTCTCTCTCTCAACTTGCTATGCTGCTTCTATTTGCTATTTACTGTTGTTCTAAGTAAAGAAAAAAATGTAATTTAAATTATTAGCATGAGTTTTGCAATTCATCTTTCTATTGAGCAACACACCTTTGAAGTATAAATATAATAATATTTAACTTGGGCATGCGTACCTACTTCGTTCTTACCAGAGGAGTGAAAATATTGCCCCCGAAAGAACTCAGCTTTTTTATTTTACTTCTTGATACACACACATTCTACCCACACTCTCTCTCTTCAACTTACCGATAAGTAATGGAAGACTTTAAAGAAAAGGAACTATGGGTTTCCTTATCTTCCCCTTTCCCTCTATGTTAGCGTATCACAGGTCGGCTAGTACAGGGAAATAACATGAGTGTAGAAGCATGTGATAGGTTCCTTGGTTTTTTGAATACCACTGCCTTTTTTTTTTTTTTTCAGGCATCCAAAGAAAATTCTGGTTTGAAAAGAAAGCTTATAGGGGCACCTAGGTGGCTGAGTCAGTTAGGCACCCAACTTCGGCTCAGGTCATGATCTCACAGTTCGTGGGTTCCGGCCCCACATCGGGCTCTGTGCTGACATCTCAGAGCCTGGAGTCTGCTTCAGATTCTGTGTCTCCCTCTCTCTCTCTGCCTCTCCCCCGTTTGCTCTCTCTCTCAAAAATAAATAAATATTTAAAAATTAAAAAAAGAGAAAAGAAAGCTTACATAGTCATAAATATAACACACTTACCTGTGCTTACTTTGAGTCTTACTGAGCTTCCACGCATATCACACCGGGGTTCTATGCTCAGGGCTTGCCAGGAATGGCATGCACACATATGCATGTGTCCCATCTGTTCACATATATACTCCATGGTCCCATGGGACTTCAACAACTTTGTACATTTCTTAGTCTTAGAAAACAATTCCTATATCTCTGAATCCCTTAGTAGTACATGTGCATCCTTAAATTCCAGCTTTGATGCCACTTAAGGCAACACATTTTTATTTAAGCACCTAATATGTGCCAGGTGTGTGGTGGGGGCCAGAATGGGGTTAAAGTTAGAGACCCTGACCCCCATTCCCAAGACTGGTTAATTACTCCCTCCCATGAACTTACCTTACTGTAGCATGGATCATACAATATTATATTGCCTTGTCTGTATGTCTGCACCTCCCCTCACCTACTTGACTTACAGAGCATAGCCAATACTCAATAAATACTGTTAATTGACTGAATGAATACTAGCCATGGTTGGAGCACAAGGGGAAGAGGTTGGATCAGCAGTTGAAAAGACGTTCTGGCCAAGAAGAGAGGAATGGGCTGAAAAAATAAATGTGGTAATCCTTAGCATCGATACTGGGGTAAATAGTAATCAAAGTTTTAATGCATGAGAGCTAACACTGTTATTAACCCAGGTACTATGGTGTGATCTTCTTGTATGTTATCTACTTGAACGTGCTTAACTGTCCTGTGGTATGGCAATGATCAGTAATGCCACTTTTTTTTTGTTTGTTTATTTTTGAGACAGACAGAGAGAGAGAACACGAGTGGCGGAGGGGCAGAGAGGGAGGGAGACAGAATCTGAAGCAGGCTCCAGGCTCTGAGCTGTCAGCACAGAACCCGACGCAGGGCTCGAACCCACAAACTGTAAGATCATGACCTGAGCCAAAGTTGGCCATTCAACCAAATGAGCCGCCCAGGTGCCCTAGCACCCGGAGATACTAATGACACTAGAACAGTGATGAAAACGAAGGCAGAAGCTCACTTGATGAACTGGAGATTATGATGGGAAGATGGATTATTAGATATTAAGGTATTTCAGAGATAATCTGTCCTTGCAGAGGATGACAAGGCCCAGAAGAGCTGATGTGTGAAGGTACTTGTAGGGAAAGGTCATTGCCAATGAGCACTTTCAACTGCTCTCAATGAAATGACGTGTCTAAATTACATTCAAGTCAAAATGTTAGGTTCAAATGCTCTCTTTTCCATTTAAGAAATCTTCCCTGATTCTCCCACCTGAACGGAATTCCTTCTTCTTTTGAGCTCATATAATTCTGTCTCTGTCTAAATCACCAAATAATATTCTGGCTATTTGTGTATATGTTTTATTTCCTCACATTTCATGCTCGCTAGACTTTCTACTTTATCCATCCATGAGGTGGTATCTTGCATATACAACATACTCAATTTAAAAGATATAGACAAGGGGTGACTGGCCGGCTCAGTTGATAGAGTGTGCTACACTTGATCTCAAGGTTGTGAGGAGTTTGAGCCTCGTGTTGGGTGTAGACATTACTTACAAAGAAAATCTTTACAATAAACTCCAAACATTTTTTAACTTTCAGATGAGAAGTGACTTTAAGGTTTCTGCTCTGTCAAAATGCAATGTTTAAAGTGCTCTTTATGTTCCTTGAAAATTTGAGGACCTTTTGAAAAAACATCATACTGATTTTTTAATAATACTTTTGCTTTTCTAACTCAGTTTTGACACCGATGACATGTTAGAGAGATCCTCCTAGCTGGAAGTTGATAGCATTGCAAACTTTTTTCATCTAAGCCAATAATACAAACTCATAATTTTCCCAGTGAAGTGTATCTACCAGTAATTATGGCTGTATAATTAATTTATATTGACTCAGTCCTAAAAATTGGAAGATTCTACTGACACTGAAAAACTATTAAAGCAAAGAAACTAGCTATACCATAAGCTCCAATTTTAATTAATATCTATTGAGGGAAAATAAAGATGGGGTTTTGATAGATTTCAGTTTGTTCTACATTGAAAATTGAAACCAAACCTTCAACTTCCATAAAAATTAATTTTCTTTCAAGGAGGAAACCTCTTTGGTTTGTGCGGTTGCCATTGAAATTATATTTAACTATCGAATCACTGTTGTCTCATAATCTTGAATATGTTTCTATTGAATTCAGTAAAGGCCATTTGAGTTCAGTAAAACACCTGTGAATGCAGCTGAATTTTAAATGCAGGCCGCATATGAGCATATTTAAAATGTGCTTTATTACTCAGTTAAAATCCTCTTGAGTCATCAACTACTTAGAAATTAAAGTTGTTGAATCAAAACCTGGGTTACAATGCAAAATCAAATTCACTTATTTAGTGAGTAGAAATGTGAGTGTTCTAACATGGTATATGAAATCAAATATAGCCAGCAATGATTTTATTTGCTGAGTTGGCAATTTAAGTCTTCATTTCCAAGCATGGCAATTGCATTAGTCTGCTTAGGCTATCTTAATAAAATACCATAGACTAGATGGTTTAAATAACAGAAATGGATGGTTTCACCATTCTGGAGGCTGAGAAGTCCAACATCAAGGTGCCAGTTTCTGATCCTTCATTTTCCTGTTGAGAGTTCTATTCCTGGCTTATAGAAGGCCACCTTCTCACTGTGTCCTCACATGGTGGAGAGAGGGAGTTCTGGTGGCTCCTTTCTCTTAGGACACCAGCCCTATAAAATTAGGGACCTACTCTTACAACATCATTTGCCTTTATCCCCTCCTCATACAGCCATGCTGATGTTAAGACTTCAATATGTGGGGGCACCTGGGAGGTTCAGTCAGTTAAGCATCCAACTTCGGCTCAGGTCATAATCTCATGGTTCGTGGGTTCGAGCCCTGTGTCAGGCTCTGTGCTGACAGCTCGGAGCCTGAAGCTTGTTTCAGATTCTGTCTCCCTCTCTCTTTGACCCTCCTCCACTCATGCTCTGTCTCTCAAAATTGAATAAACATTAAAAAAATAAAAAATACATAAAGACTCCAATATATGAATTTAAGGGGGGACACAAACAGTAAGCCCATAACAGCTGTTGCATTAAGTTATTAAATTGTGTGTATTGTCTACTACTTTGTCTAGCTATTGGCCTATTTGAGTTGTTCTCAGATACATTATGTTATACCAGTAGTTCTCAATCCTGGTTGCATGTTAGAATTATCAGGAGACCTTTCAAAGTCTGGGTCCTACTTCTAGGAATTCTGATTTAATTGATTTGAGATGAAGCCTGAGTGTCAGTATTTCTGTTGTCACTGTTACTGTTGTTGCTGATGATGAACTGCCCATTTGGAAAAAAAAAGTGACTTTATGTACTCTCTTCAATAATCTATGTCTAAAGTGTATCAAGCCACCCACTAGATTTTATAACTGAAGTAAATTTACACAGAATGAAATCTACAGATCCATATAAATCAGTGAGTTTTGGGTAGACACAAATATCCTTGGAAGTACCACCCCAACCAAGATACAAAATATTTTTATCAATACAGGAAGCTTTATGACTTCCCTTCCAGTGAACCTTCTTCCTCCATAAGCAATCGTGGCTCTGATTGTTTTTCATCATACATTAGTTTTGCCTATCCTTGAACTTTGTATAAATGGCATCATGCAGTATATACTCTCTTGCGTCTGCTTCTTTCATTTTGGTAATTAAGATTCACCTGTATGGTTGCATTCCTGCTCATTCTTTTTTATTAAGTAACATTCCATTGTATGAACATATCACTATTTGTATATCCATTTTCCATTCTTGGGAATTTTCATTGTTTCCAGTTTAGGGCTATAATGAGTGAATTGCTGTAAACTTTCCTGTGCATGTCTTTTTGTGAACACATGTACTCATTTCCCTGGGGTGTATATTAAGGACCAGAATTGCTAGATCATAGAATATATGAAGGTTTAGTATTATAAGGAACTGCCAAACCCTTTTCCAAATGGTTGTATCATGTTACACTCACCAGAAATGCATGAGGAATCCCGTGGCTCCAAATTCTTTTATTTGCTGACATCGTTGCTCTTTAATTTCTGTCATTTAGTTAGTAGCAAATGGTTATCGTTGTGATTTTAATTTGAATTTATCTTTTCTTTTTTGTTCATTCAATAAATTCACCATCATGTAGAATTAGGGGCGTTATTTTTAATTGACTATTTTGCCTCAGTTTGGGCCCCAACCTAGACTTGAATAAAATATGACATATTCTGGATGGCATACAAGACTGTAGGCCAGTTGATGTTGAATTAATCCAAATGTGATCACTTAGTTTTTTAAGTTTATTTATTTATTTTGAGAGAGACAGAGAGAGCATGAGCAGAGGAGGGGCAGAGAGAGAGAGGGAGAGAGAGAATCCCAACCAGGCTGTCGTCATGGAGCCCAGTGTGGGGCTTGAACCCATGAACTGTGAGATCCTGACCTGAGTGGAAACCAAGAAACCACAAATCGGCTGCTCAACTGACTGAGCCACCCAGGCGCCCTGATCACTTTTTATTTTAATGAATTGTTTCCGATACAAAATTCTGCAAAACCCAGAGTCAACCTTTTCCCTCAGCTGGTCTCACATTTAACCACTGCACAGTAGATGACACAATAAACACAAACTGGATTCCACTGTCCATTGTCATCTAGGTATATTATTGCAGAGAATAGATAAACTTATATAAAATACTTCATTTGACTACTTTTCACAATATTGTCCTGATTTTATGTTGATAAGAAATTTTGAAGTACATCACATTTTTGATTAGCTTCTTTATATTTTAACACATTAGCATGAGAGCAGGTTAAGTTCAACGAGGTCATCAGTTTCAAATAATGGAGCCAAATTAAATTTAACTGAAGCTAATAGTTGCATCCATGGTCATGAGAGAATCATTGTAGACATATTATTACTTTCAGTGAAATATCCAGGTCATCCTCAGTCTTTTCTTCTTTCTCAAACCCCTCAGTCCATCTATCACGAAGCTATACTCATTCTCCTTTCAGTCCCTCTAATTTTATTCCCAATGTTCTATTTCCTCCATCACTTCTTTCATTATCCCCAATCATTTCTCACTTGGGCTTCCTCAGAACTGACCAACTTCATGTGAGGCTGATCCTCTTATATTCATTCTCTGAACCACTACCAAAGTGATCTTCCTCAAACAAAACCCAAACAAGTCTCCCCTTTGTAAGGACTCCCCACATCCCAAAGATAGGACCCAAAACTCCTTAGCATGGCACCCAAGCTCTTTACGAAGTAGTCTTCTAGATTTCTCAGGCCTCATCTCCTGCCTTTGGTACCACATACCTTTTTACTCCAGACACACCAAACTCCTACTTTCCCTTCTGTGCCCTTACACATGTTGGTACTGCCTTCCGGCATCCACTTCCTCTACTACACTTCCTGGTCAACCTGCTTCATTCCATATGCAACAAAAATATTGTTTTTCTTGTTGAAGAATTCCCCACTTCTTATTCTCCTCATGCCACCAACAAGAAAATAATGTGTAAAGATACTATTCAGGCTGGTTTCTAGAAAAAAATTCCCTATGACATCGAAGATACACAGTTGGTAGGATGAGAAGGTAATGGTCAAAAAAGTTTGGAGTCAGAGCTGAATTTGAGACCCAATTTCTTGGCCATAACTGTGTCATTTGGGAAAAATCCCTTAAGTTCATTGCCTCAGTTTCCTTATTCATCAAGTAAAATTATATCCACTATAAAAAGTGGTTGTGAAGACTTAATGAAATACATGTATAGAAAAGCTTAGCACATAAAACATAGTAAATTCTAAATAGATGATAGTCATTGTCATTTTTATTATTATTGATGGATTATGCTCTTTTCTGTGGAAAAGGAGAAAGGTGTCTAAAGGTAGGTGTTGGAGAGAAAGAGGATTACCTCTTCTAATTAGGTAGGGGAGAAATAGGAGAGAATGAGTATCAATGCACAAGAATGTGGATTACAAATTAAAATCCCTCCCCCATTTTCCTTATCAATACTTGGTTGTGTAGGACAAGAAATCAATATGAAAAATCTAGAAATATCTATTACCATAAAATTGCATTAAAATGACATCCTTTCAGAATTCCATGTACAAACAAATAAAAAGAGTTGTTTAGAGAAAATTAATTGTTCATTGGGAGCCATAAGACAAAATGTTTCTTTTTAAAAACATTCTGTATGGAGTGTCATTAACATCCAGTATTGTGTCCAAAATATCTTCAGTGTTCTCAAGTGAGGATGGTAAAAGAGAAATGACTCATTGGAAGACGAAAATTGCTTTGAAGTTATGATTTATATAAAAAATTAATGCAAAATTTGCTCATCAATGCATTGGGATATGTTTTAATATGAGAATGTTTTACTTAACATGGAGTAAACATTGCTCATCTAGGAAGATATGCCACATTCCTCACTTAACCCTGGGACACTGCTAAAAATCTTTGGTTTGGTATAAGTCAATGTTTTTTAGGTCAGACCAAAAAACAAACAAAAAAAGCTTACTAAAATTGTCACTTTTTCCTCATTATCTTAAGTTCACACTTATAAAGTATTATCAGATTATCACACAGGCTAATTGTTCTACTTCATTTTTTAGTCAATCAAAATAGCTATTATGTATTAAATATTGAAAAATCTTAATGGTTAGTCTAGTTTTCAATTTCAAATCATCTTTGGTCTAAGTTATGATAGTAATAATAATAACAATGATGAATCATTGCCAATAAACATAAATGTAAATTTTTAAGAATTTCTCGGCAAAAAATGCTGACTTATTTTATTTCACTTGTACATATAAGTTCCACAGAGCCATGAAGATGCTGATAAATTATGCCATATAGAAATATTTCTAATGACTTTGTACAAAATAAAATACTAATATATAATATACTGACAGGTAAATACTATAAAAATAAATGTGTATAGAAATAATATGCTAGCAACAACTAGATACAGATATAATAGATAAATTAATCTTTGCTTTACCAAGGAACTTGCTAAGATTTTCAATGTGTTCCCTTAGATATGGTTCTAAAACTCTTTGAACTTATAAACTTCCTTGAGATCAGATGTTAAACTTCAAACTTCTCTTTCAAAAAAACCCACCTATTAATACATAAACCACATTTTGGATATAATCTTATGAAATAGACTATGACGTTTTTTCATGAATCCCAAGGTAAGAAGCACTCTTGTGGTGGATTTAGAAGGTATTCTGTCAGAAATTCAATTTCCAAATCGCTTTTTGGGAGCATGAACGACGTACAGCAACCCGGTCAGCTAGCTCTATAAAAACATGGATACTCTGGGAAGAGAAGAGACATGTCGGTGCTTAATAAAGGCCTTTTCATGGGTTTCATAGATGCCAGGGGCTGGAGGGAGGCCTGCATAGCCCTCTGGGTTCAGCAGGACTGTCTGCTGCTGGGGCTTGCCTTGGAAAATCATTCTCAACTCACTCCAGCCTCCACCCTTCCTTTACCTGCGATCACGTTTTGACTACATATCAGGTGAGAAATGTCTTTTTGCTATGCCCTTTTCCTGTTTATTCACACAGTGAGCATCTTAGCAGCTGTGGTATGCTTGACTGCATGTCTCTGTGATAATTTGCTTTCTGGACTCTACGACTTAGTAATAACCTCGTATCATGGATCCAAAAGCAACTAGGTATGCATTCATTTAACAAACACTTCCTGAGCTCCTCCAGGAGGCTTCACACAGTGTTATAATGGGGGATCCAATAGTACAACCACAGTCCCTGCCCTGATAGGGCTGACAGCCTGCGAGAGCGATACACCATAATGGAAGACCATAGCACGAACGATTACAAGAGTCATAGCGCTATTCAAGAGAGGTACGTAGAGCTCCGAGAGGACGTAATTGTGGTATCGGCCAAGTCAGGAGGTCAGAAAAGGACTTGAATGTGCTGAGGTTTAAAGAATGAGAGTTAACCAAATGAAGTGAGGAGGAGCATTTCTGTGCCCCGACTTGCTCCAATTTGGTCTATGCTCCAATGTTCATATCTGGCTCAAACAGCCTGTACAAAGGCCCTGGGGCCAGAGAACAAACTAATTGAAGGTGCAGGTGTAGTTCATATTGCTCTTGCAACAACACACTTCTTCACTCAAAGAATCAGGGCCTGGGGTGCCCCTATGACCGAAAATTCTCTCTCTTTCTGTGTCTCGATGTGGAGGCAGTGTGGACTGTGCATCAGAGCACGCAAAGAAGTGCTTACTACCTGCTGTGTGCTTCTGGGCAAATCAAACCATCCCTCCCTTCTCAGGTCTTGGTGTTTGAAGTTTTCATTGCGATATTTCACATAGGAACACGTTAGCAAGTATCTTCATCAGGTGGCTGTAAAGAAATTTATAAAATGTAGTGGCTGTCGGCCCTGGTGCTAATTTTAGTAGTGGTAGTGCTGGTGTTTTTTTCTAAAACCCGATCCTGCTCAATGTTTATCATAACGTGATAAAATGGCAGGCATAGAGCTTCTGGTATGCGGCAGGGCCAGCATCGGGGAGAACGTATATGAGTCTGTATGGAAGGCATTGCTTTGGGGCTTCAAGTGGAACAAAACTATTGCCAGTGTGTGTGGGAGGAGGGAGGCAGAGGGGAGGGTTGTCTCTAAGTCCGGGTAAAAAAGCTAGAGCAACGAATTTGCAGAGCATTTCAAAGAGAAGCAAAACCTATTGGAAAACAGGTAAGACGCAATCAAGACATTGTACTTTGAGTAAGTTTAATGCTTAGGCTGAGGTTCGAGCAAGACAAACATCTGAGCACAGACCGAAGTGAGTAAGGCGAGAGCAAGTTGGTACAGAAGAGGATCTTCACACGGCATCTCTGTCCCTGGGTGGACCGTAGGGATCATCCCTAGTGCCAAAGTGGGGAGAGCCACCTCAGCCCCCAGCTGATATACCTCCCAGCGCGCAAAGCATAGACAAAGAGTAACTTTTACCTCTGTCTCATCTCAGAGGAGGGTGTCAGACATCCCCAGCACGCTCCTGAGTACAAGACATTCTTGCAAAGGGAGACCTCCAACTCGGCAAATCCATCCTGACTCTTGTCTGAGCCTGATGCCAAGATTGGACACAGTCAGCTAAGGAGCCGCCCCGACTGAAGGCTGTCTTGATCTCTGGTAACCTAGGCGTCCCCTTATATTACTTCTTATTAATTCCTCCTGTTCTCTCCCAAAGTTCTGGAGTAAGTTATCTACTGAAGGCCAAAGCCCAGGTAGAACTGTTTGGAGTGAGCCAGCTTCTCTCAACGTTTATTGCTGTCTTGTTTTCTCACCCATACGCAGCGTGGCTCTCTCACTCCCTGATGGGGTTAATGTGAATGCTACCCAGGGGTCTTATGCTAAGCTGTTCACCTTCCAGCCGAACAATGCTCCCCTTTAAGAAGCCTCAGAGAACCAAAATTACTAGATGGGACCTGACTCAACTTGTTCACCTATTGTAGCATAAGATTAAAGCATTTTTTCACCTACTCTCCCCCCCACCCCCACCTCTTCTTAATCCTCTATCCGGCTGATTCATAACTGCTGTTAAATAACTAGACATTTAGGTAAAGGCACACTGAACCTATAAATCAATGCGTGTGATATAATAATCAACTCTTTCCGGCGCAGCTTGCTCACACTGTCTTGGGTTGCTTTTTTTATGCTGACTTCAGCTGCGGCATCTGTATCAAGGGGTTTAGTACAATTGTAAATACTAATCTCCAAGCTGCTAATGTCGTTATGGAAATGGATATAAGGAAAGGAAACTCAGAGTACATTGTTGGAGAAGTGGGTTGGGGGGGGCGATTTTGAAGACATATGTTTTGCACAAGTTGCTGCAAACCTCCTGAGTGTGAATATTTGTTAAGGTTGTCTTGATTGTAAAGTAGCCGACATCAGCTAGTTTCAGCAGAATTGGGGAATTATGAGGATGCAGGATGTCTCAGCAACCCAGCCTCAGGGATGCAGTGGGGTCTCAGAAAGGGACTGATAACAAAATCTGGAAAGCTGTAACATTTTTCTCTCTGCTTCATCTCTCTTTCTCGGTCCATCTGCTTGCTCCTCTTGTTCTCTATTGACTGGTTTCCTTTGTGTGGCAGACACTGGCTGGCTGTTCAGCAGATTCATTTCCTTTTCCTCTGGAGACGCAGTGAGGCTCTACCACCCATTAGGTGTGGCCACGTAGCTCAATTCTGGCTTCCACTTCAAAGTGTGGCCCATAGGAAGCACCGATGCAATTCTCTATTTATTCTCTCTCTCCATCTGCTGGCAGAATGTAGAAGACTGAGGCCCTGGAGGAATGTGGAAACCACAAGATAAAAGGAGCTTGGGTGCTGCATGTCCCTCCCTCTTGCTCTCATCCCTTTCCCCCCAACCACCATGGACTTGATGTGGCTGAGAAATAAAGTTCTATCCTGTTTAGTTCTATTCCATTCCATTAAGCTATTGAGATATGGGGATTTATCTTTTATAGCAGGTGGTATGACTCGAAGTTTCCCTATTGTGGAAAATTCCCAAACTGCAGCTTCCATGCTTATATTTTACAAAGATAGCTTCCAACTCTCCCCCAAATCCCCCCCCCCCCAAAACG
>NW_027530509.1:67733-128041 GCF_008692635.1 Crocuta crocuta
AAAGATGGAAAATCTTCTCTACATTTGTTTTCATTTCAAATATTCAGGAATCAGATTGTTTGAACCAATGGGTCAAGCCCTACCCTTGATGCAATCAACTACGATGATGGAGGCGGGTTGTCATGTACAAAATGGCCACTAGGGGACCAGCCATTGTGAACGCGAACTTGTTACAGGAATAAAACCAAGACTGAGCTCTGATTTTTTCTCCTACCTCTGCTGCTAGCTTATTGGGTAGTCTTAATTAACTCACTTAACCACTTTGGGCATCAGTCTCCACATTTGAAACTGAGACATTTAGGTTAAAGTACCTCCAGGGGTGCCTGGGTGGCTAGTCAGTTAAGCGTTGGGCTTTGGCTTAGGTCATGATCTCCCTGTTAGTAGGTTCGAGCCCCGCATTAGGGGAGCTGTATTGACAGCTAGCTCAGAGCCTGGAGCCTGCTTCAGATTCTGTATCTCCCTCTCTCTCTGACCCTCCCCTGCTCATATTGTCTCTCTCTCTCTCAAAAATAAATTAAAAAAAAACATTTAAAACAATTGAGATTAAGG
This sequence comes from Crocuta crocuta, assembly GCF_008692635.1. Lineage (NCBI taxonomy): Eukaryota > Metazoa > Chordata > Mammalia > Carnivora > Hyaenidae > Crocuta > Crocuta crocuta. The sequence continues at coordinate 68,283 of NW_027530509.1, forward strand.
TACCTCCAAAGTCTCCTGCAACTTTTATATTGTGCAAACCACAAAGCTTCACACTGTGTCTTCATCAAGCTCAACTCTTGCAGGCTGAAATACAAGTTTCCTTGAATTGTTTTGCGGCTTAGCATAGAGATGCCCCAAATATTTCAGAACTTTTTTGGGTCCCCAGATACCCTGTTCAGTGCTCTAACATTTTGGGAGTGCATGAAGATACCACTCTAAGAGTTACTTCTGTGTTCTTTGTGGAACGTACCATGTTCTTTGTGGAAATGGCTTTCTCTGCTAAACTTTCCTAAGGGTATCCTGGTTGCTGGGACTGTAGTGTATTGATTAAGAGCACATGTGTCAGCATCAGATTGTCTACGCTCAGATCTTAATTCTGTCATTTACTAATGGTAGGATGATATTTACTTTAGAAGGTTACTGTAAAGATATTTCTTAAATCACACATATATATAGCTCCAGCACCCAATAAGTGCTCAATAAATATTTGCTTAAAAGGTAAACGTAGCTCAGGTTTGTTGTACTTGTTTTAGTATCTGTCTACTCCACTAGACTTAAGCACCTAAAAGCCAGACACCTAGTTTTACTGAATCTTTTGTCATTCAGACCCTAGCCCAGATACTAGTATGTAATTTCTGCCTAACATCTATTTTTAAATGAGTACATTAATGAATGGTATTATGTAGAACATTTAGTTTGCCTTACAAAATTACAAGTAGTGTGTATTTGTGTGTGTATATATATATACATATTTTATGTAATATATACATATATATTTTATGAATAGCCTAAGGTATTACCATTCTTCTATTCCAGGGTTCTAGCATGTGGCCGTAGACTAGAATTACTTGGGGAGATGGGGAGCTCTTTAAATATACTGACGCCTGGATCCCACCCAGATCTATTGAATTACAATCTTGGGCCAGGGGCCCAGGCATCAGCATAGTTTTAATACTTCCCAGGGTAACAGCAAGGATTGAGAACTTCTAGTTTATATTGCAGTGATATATTAACTATATGAGTCTTTCATTTTTGTAACTTGGATTTTTCTGTAAGTACTGTATTAGTCAGAGTTCTCCAGAGAAACAGACCAACAGGATGTGTGTGTGTGTGTGTGTGTGTGTGCGCGCATGCATACTGCCTTTATATATTTCAGCATTTAAAAAAAATCTTTTAATGTTTTTTTAATTTTTGAGAGAGCGAGCAAGCACAAGTGTGGGAGGGGCAGGAGAGAGAGGGGGACACAGAATCCAAAGCAGGCTCCAGGCTCTGAGCTGTACAGAGCCCCAGGCAGGGCTCGAATTCACAAACCATGAGGTCATGACCTGAGCTGAAGTTGGATGCTTAACCGACTGAGCCACCCAGGCGCCTAAATAAAACATTTTAAGATAGGCTTTCTTGGGGCACCTGGGTGGCTCAGTCGGTTGAGCGTCTGACTCTTGATGTCATCTCAGGTCATGATCTCACTGTTTGTGAGTTCGAGCCTTGCATCGGGCTTCATGCTGACAGTGTGGAGCCTGCTTGGGAGTCTCTCTTCTCCTCCCCCACTCATGCTTACTCCCTCTCTCTTTCTCTCTCTCAAAATAAATAAATAAACTTTAAAAAAAAACAATTACTAAAATAGACTTTCTATCAAAAGTCTCTATATGTATGTGTATTTATGGGTGGGGGGGAGATGTACTTTAAGGAATTAGCTCATATGATTTTGGAGGCTGGCAAGTCCAAAATCAGCAATGCAGACTTTAGGCTGGAGAGCCAGGGAAGAGTTGTAGTTTGAGTTCAAAGATGGTTTGCTTGGCAGAATTTCCTCTTCTTCCTAGGTGGTCAGTCTTTTTCTATTAAACCCTTCAACTGATTGGATGAGGCCCACTCACATTATGGAGGTTAATCTGTTTACTCACTCTACTGATTTAAATGTTAATCTCATCCAAAACATACCTTCACAGAAACATCTGGACTGAATATCTGAGTACCATGGCCTAGCCAAATTGACACAAAATTAACCATCCCAGGCACCTAGGACCTTAATTTTTGCCTTTTCCTCTGCTGATTTGTTTTCCAATGGCTCCATACATGCTCCAACAGGGAGTTTATCATAATTTCTTTTCCTGACGGTGGGGATTATGACTGTTGTTCCAGAAGAAGCAGGAGAAGCAAACCGAAAATGGGGGGATTAAAATCTGACCCAAAAGCACAGGTCTCTCATTAGCCCAGGGAGGGATTATGCATCAACTGCCTTTGCCTGCCAGAGGTCTCTTGTTTCACATTTGTCTCCCTGTGAATGCCGCTTAGAAAACTGAGCTACTATGTCTGTCCAGTGAATACACACATTCATCCATTCTATGGGAATTATATCCAGGAAATCTAGATTAAGCCCAGATCAAAACTGCCAGTGTAACCAACAGATTCGACTCACGATGTGGACGCAATAACTATGTCAGCGCACAATCACACTTTTCAAACATTATGATTCCAAAATTTGGACCTAATCAGAGTTCTTAAGTAATGGTGCACAGGGTGTTTTCCTTGCTTGGATAAATAAAAATCTACTTTAGAATCAAATCACCTTACAAATGCTACCTATGATTCCAAAATTGAAATTATTTTGGAAAAGAACAGCTGTTAAGCATTGGCTTTTAGCTGATCTAGATTGAGTGGTCAGAATGTCAGAGGATCCAGATCTCTAGAATTATTGGAAATGTGATCAATTTACTTGACCCCAAACATTTAAAAATAGTCTTTTGTGTCAAAAGTCTGCCAAACATGTGTTGTAGCCAGGAGGATTTTCTTATCAAAACCTCAGACTAGCATACAGTCTTTAAACTGAACTGGCATTTGAAAATAGTCAACAATTTCTGGTTCATCCCTCATGTCGGTTAGTCAATTTTTATACCTTTCATATAGAGGATCTATATCATTGATTAGATTGGATGGTTTATAGATTGGCTAGTCCTTTGAAATTTTAAGTGAATCTTTGAATAATAATTTCTGTTTTATCTATTCATATGTTAAACTATGCATCATCTTTATAATTGAGTTAAATTATCAACAACATAGCAGTAATGATCCACTTGTTAAAAAGATAACTAATCAATGACTTCAAAATTAATAATACTATCCTGATCTAAGTCCCAACGGCTGCTGTTGCCAGAGTGACACGTAGTGCCTGCTCCAAAGCAGAAAAATCACTCTTCCTCCTGACTGACTAAAAATATGCTTGAAATATTGAGCCCTTTTTCACAAAATAAAAGTTTTGTATGATATGTTTTTGTTCAACGTGAATTAAAACAAGGCATGTTTTAAAAGTTGTCATTAGAGGAGGGGCGCCTAGGTGACTCAGTAGGTTAAGTGTCTGACTTTGGCTCAGGCCATCTACCTCACAGTTCATGGGTTTGAGCCCCGTGTCGGGCTCTGAGCCTGGAGCCTGCTTCGGATTCTGTGTTTCCCTCTCTGTCTGTCCCTCCCCTGCTCGTGCTCTGTCTCTGTCTCAAAAAATGAATAAACTTTTTTTTAAAAATTGAAAAGTAAATAAAGAGAAATTGTCATTAAATTTTGGGGGGAAGAGAGGGTAAGGGGCAAACCAATAGATTGGGAAACTAACAATTCCCCTTAAGAATATTGGAGACTACCTGGTTGGAATATAAAACTACTTACAGTAAGTTCTTTCAGAGTCATAGAAAATTAACTTGGTGGTGGAATACAATGTGTCAAGATAATTTGTGAGGTACATGGCAAATAATTCTTTACTACAGGAAATAAGCTATACGGTTTGTAAAATTGTTCCCTCCCTTCTCCTCTGCCCCCACTTCTAAAGAGAAAGGCTTCTTTGCTCACTGAATCTGCTTTTGGAAACTCTGCCCCACTGTCTTACAGAATGAAGGTAAAGAGGGAATTTAAAAATTAATAGAAGCAAGAGAAACAGAGGTAATCTACATGATAAAGAACTGAGCCAGGCTTCAGGGAGGCAAGAAATCAAGAGTGAATCAGACTGGGTTTATAAGAGCCTTTGAGGACAGCTTGAGAGGGGAGACAGGAGTATCTATGGATGTTTTGGGAAAACTGATGGTAATAGAGATGAGGAAAAAGGATTTATTTTAGGGATATTTCCTGCGCTTCATAAATGGAGCTTTTTGGGGACATTTTCTAGAGAAGTGAAGATTAAATTGTTCCTCGATTATTTTGAATGCCAGACTGATGTTTCTCAGAATGTGATTCCAGGTAGAGAAAGAGCCACAGGGAGGCTCAGCTTTACTTAGGTTACATTACTAACAATAATAATGTGCATGTTTTTAATAAACTGGAGTAACTTGACTTTTATTCAGTTGCACTCATATGGGGTCATGAGTGGAGAGAAAAAGATAAATATCTCTTGCCAGAAATGACACAACCCATCATTAGCAGCTGGTATTGATGTCTCATTACTGTGCAAGTTTAGGTATACTGGAGCTTATAAATTGTAATCTTTTTTTTAAACATTTATTCATTTTTGAGAGACAAACAGAGATAGAGTGTGAATTGGGGAGGGGCAGAGAGAGGGAGACACAGAACCGGAAGCAGGCTCCAGGCTCTAAGCTGTCAGCACAGAGCCCAGTGCAGGGCTCCAATTCACGGACTGCAAGATCACAACCTGAGCTGAAGTTAGATGTTTAACCAGTTGAGCCACCCAGGCACCCGCTGTAATCTTTTTTAAATGTTACCTGCCTATTGTTTGTTATCTTCCTGATGGTAGTTTCACACAACTGGTATCAGACTCAGATAGTACTCATTTTTTAAAAATTTTAGTATAATGCACCATACTACTGTCAGTTAAATAAAAATCAACGAAAACTTAGTACCATCAACACATCTTTCATGATCTTCTTTTTTCACCAGAGACACAGATATGTTAAAGGAAAATAATTTTCCTAGTAGACAAATGGTTTTTATCCATCTATTAAATTGCCATCAATCTTTTTTTTTTTTTTTTAGTAAGCTCTATACCCAACTTGGGGCTTAAACACATGGCCCCAAGATCGACAGTCGCATGCTCTACCAACTGAGCCAGCCAGGCGCCCCGCCATCAATCTTTCTTGCATTAAATAGTTACATCATTACTTGCTTACATATCAGTATTCTCGTTTTTTGGTATCCAAAATGTGCTCCATGGACCAATAGCATAGGTATCTCCCACAAGCTTGTTAGATGTGCAGAATCTTCGACTTCACTCACAGATATACTGAATCAGAATCTGCACTTGACTTGATGCCTGGGTGATTTATAATCATATTGGAATTTGGGAAGCACCATTCTGGCTCACAGAAGTTCTTCAAGTGAAATCAGTGACTCTGTATTGGCATCACCTAGGATGTTTGTCAAATACACACTTCCTGAATCTTAACTGAGATCTAGTGACGCCTTTGAATACAAACTCTTAATAATAGTCTATGTAGTAGTGACGTGAATTAAACCTGGAGGTTCCAAGTGCTTTGCACTTTCGTGTATCGATATCCGAACCCATCTGCTGCTTTGTTTACATTTAGCTCTAAACCAATAGCCACGTGATTATTCGGTTTGTTGTACTTAGTGGGGATTTTTTACATTGCCCTGGGGTCTATTAGTACTCCCTCCTCCCTGAGATATCCAAAGATGGAGTTTTCCTTACACCTGGAAAACTCTTTCTGGGCTGATCTTATGGGCTTTTCCTGTCTTACCATATTTCTATTCAATTTTGGGGGGTTTTCTACATCTTGAGTGTAAGAAGTCATTCCCCAGAGAACCATCTGGGGGCCTCCCTGTAGCTGATTCCTGGGGGTCTTTCGAGGGAGAGACTTTTTTTTACTTCCAAATAATGAAGCACCAAAGGCTCTCAGCCTAGTTTATGAGAGAAGGCAATTCAAGAGAAACTACAATACTTACTTCTAGTGCCTTCTCTGCCACCTATTAGCTATTGGCCTCAGGCAGATTATGTAACCTTTCTGAGCCTCCTTGCCTCATCTGTGAAATGAGGATAATACACCCGCCTGGAGGTTGGGCACTGCTCCAGCTCTCCTTTGAGATCCCTTCCAACTCTGAGGTCCATGATTTCATTATTCTGTCAAGTCAACATATATCATAGTAATCACCATTTTGTGTTTCTACACCCTTGACTTTTTTTTTAAATCTCTTTTTCCCCCTAATCCATCATCTCCTTGAAGTCAGCCATGTGCACCTCTCCCTTATAACTATTTCTAGTAAAAATGGATTTAGAACAGTCTTATCAGAGAAATTTACTTTCACCCTAAGTTTAAAATATGCTTGTCTTTAAGATAATTAACCTGTCACATTCATTATCTATGTAAGTGGGTACTGGTGAAATGAATGGGTGTGGATAAAGAGCCATACTTGAGAAATTTAATAGTAGCCACTTAATTTAACTACACACTGAGCTCATCCAAAATGTACAAGAACAAAATAGTAAGGTGGAGCCTCGAAGATTTCACCTGTAGTGGGAAGACTTAGCATATATCATTAGTGAATATCAAATATGCAAATTTCAATGAGCCACAGGAACCTGCAAACGGGGCAGATAACTCCTTTAAATTCCTGCCCATCAAAAATTCCCTGATCTTATCTGTGCTTGCTGAGTCTATTCTGACTTTTAAAAAACTCTATTTTCATAGCCTTAACATTTCCCAGAGTAGAAGGACAAGTTGCTTGTTGAACTACAAAGAGATTTATCTAAGTGACCACCTACACTTTGAAGAATTTTTGTTAAACATTCCCTGAATGCTGCACTTAAGCCACTGTCATGCTACTCTGCTTATAAAAGACTTTGTTACACTGTTTCTCATTATATTTATATCTTGCTTTATAGATATATGGCTGCATGATGTATTCATTAAGAGCAGAAATACTGAAATCAGACAGACCTGGTTTTGAATCCTGGCTGACCTAACCAATTATCTTAAGTTTTCTCATCTGTAGTGATGTTAATAATACCTTCCTTAGGAAAATATTGAGGATTAGAGGAAATAACACATGTATATTATGGATTATACTAAGTATATGGATGTACTAAGTACTTTGCCCATTGTTAACAGCTCCCATGTGAACTTTTCCAAACTCGGTTCCTGTATAAAGGAGCTAAAACCCTGACATACAAATAAGAAGCCCTGAAATTCCATCCAAAGGAAGAATTTAAAGTTGTGTTGAAATTGCCCAGAACACACTGAGGAGGGCACTTGTTGGGATGAGCATTGGGTGTTGTATAGAAACCAATTTGACAATAAATTATATTAAAAAAATAAATTTCTATGTAAAAATGCAAAAAAAATTTCTATATTAAAATGCAAAATAAAAAAGAAGAAGAAATTGCCCAGAACTGGCAGTAAAGGGTGATGCTTCAGAGCATGAGCTCTGCAGACATTTTATTAGGTTTGATTACAAACTCTGACACTTGCTAGCTTAATGACCTTGGCCAAGTTACTTCATCTGTCTGTGTTTCAATTTTCTCGTAGCAGCAACAACAGTTCCTACGTTAAGGAGTTCTGTGAAGATTAGAGTTAATCTTTGTAAGTCCCTTACAACAGCGCCTGGCACAAGGTAAGGACAAAACAAGTATTGTTATTATCGATGCCACAAAGCATTTATCACTGGTGTATGGAAAGAAACATGATATAACCAGAATGAACCTCACTTGGCTGGTATGGAGGAAAGAATTCAAAGTCTTGTGAATGTTTCTATGTTTGGTTACAGCAAATTGTATTCCATAGTCCAGTTACTGCTGGACTTCTCAGAGCATTTAGTGTGCTAATATGGAAGATCACTTCCCAAAAGGGAATACATTATTTCCCAAAATTATTTTACCAAAGTCTTGAAGATTTGGTGTCAAAGGAAATAAAGTTTCAGAAACAATGATAAGGTGGGGAGGGTGATGATCTTGGAAGGGACGGAAGTACTGCCCTCATTTTCCTCAAATGTGAAAAAAAGGGGGGTGGGGTGGGACTTGAACTGGGAAAGTGATCAGAAACTGGTCAGAGGAAAATAGGTAAAGGGAAGGGTCCCAGAGTGTGCTGGAGCCAGTTCATACTGACTTGTGAGAGTCAAGAGATAAATTTTCAAGACTTTTAAGAGCCAGTTTTTAAACACTCCTTTTAAAAACACCAACAACAAATAAACTTTTTTTCAGCTTTATTGAGGTATAATTGACAAATAGTATCGCAAGGGAGTTAAAGTATGCAACGTCATGATTTGCTGTTTGGACCCATTGCAGAAGGATTCCCCCCAATAAGTTATTAATATATCAGTCATCCATCACCTGGAATGTTTATCTTTTGTGTGTGTGTGTGTGCGCACGCGCGCACGTGCGTGTGAGAAAATTTAAGTTCTATTAGTAAAATTTCAATTTTAAAATACGATGTTATCAACTACAGTTACCATGTTATATATTTGATCTTCAGACCTTATTCATCTTATAACTAGAAGTTTATACCCTTTACCAACCTCTTCCTTTTTCCCCATCCCCCAGCCCCTGGCAACCACCTTTCTACTCTAAACAGAGCCATTACTAAAAAACAAATTATATAAACTTACAATTAATATGTAATGTTTCAATGAACAGAAGTTTTCAAAAGTACTTCCTAAATATTTACTGTATTTCTTGGTATCCATGTGTCTGAGGCTATTATATCTATTGTATCCGAATGGTGGCAATACCGTCTCTTTCCAACTCTGTTCTGTGACCTCATGTTGGTAGCTTGAAATAAGTCATGGTAAGAGTATTTCCACCATGAAAACGGACAAATGCTGTGCATGAAGTCTTGATTGATTGTTTTGTAGATTGTCTATACTTAAGGATGCAGTGGAGAGATTGTTAATAACAAATTATACTCAAAGTATGTCACACCTGTGGTGGATACATTGTCAATAACACAAAAAATTAAGGAAATACTCTTTCAGCACTCAAAATCCATTATCTGCTTCAGCAAAGAAGTCATCAACACCATTAATGATTAATGAGTGAGCTTCTGACCTACATCTTCACTATGCCACATTTGTCTTGTTCATTAACATGAGTGACAATATCCCCCAACATTCATGTCAGAATTACTTGTATTTAGGACTGACAGTTTTGAAGGAGCCAGTTAGGTGACAGATAGACATGTAGGTGGATGAGAATATCATTAGTGACAGTGACAGTAGTGTAGGCTCCCCCCAAAGTTATTTTATGCAGCAAATATTCAGTAATTTACTTTTGTCACTTTTTAAAAGGCCAAGAGCAACAATAATCTGAAAAAGAGTAGGATTGTGCTTAGGTAACTTATTTGGGGGGCTCCAAACGCATGCTATTTTTCTCTCAAGATAACCTCCGTAATGGTTAAATTTATGTGTCAACTTGATTGGGTCATGGGATTCCCAGACAGCTGGTTATTTCTGGGGGTCTCTGAGGGTGTTTCTGAAAGAGATTAGCATTTGAATCAGTAGACCCAGTAAAGTAGTTTGCCTTCCCCTATGTGAGTAGGCATTATCCTGTCCATGAGAGCCTGAATAGAACAAAAAACAGAGGAGAGAAGGATTTCTTCTCTTACTGTCTTCTTGCTTGAGTTGGGATACCTTTTTAGCCCTTTGGACTGGAATGTATACCATCAATTCCTTTGGTTCTAAGCCCTTTAGGTTTGGAATGAATTCTACAAATTCCTGGGTCCTGAGTGTACAGATAGCAGATCATGGGACTTCTCAGTCTCGATAATAACATGAGCCAATTCCTCACCATACATATCATGTATATATAATTATACACACACACATATAAACACACACACACAGTTTTGTTTCTCTGGAGAACCCTAATACAATCCCCTTTCAGAATTGAGTCAAATTTCTTTTTTTTTTTTCAAATTTCTTTTATATGCTGAGTTATGAGACTATGTCAATTTTTCTGTCTGATATTTTTTTCCAATTTAAGAAGTCATATTTTAAATTTACTAATATGGACCCACAAAGGAAGCTTATAGATTAAAAAATAAACTTGTAAACTTAGAATGTTTGATCTGAAGGGGACCTCAGAGATTATTTGATCCACTACAGGTACCAGCCAGATTCACATTATACTTTCACTATGTGCTTTTATTTTATCTTGAGGAAGGTTAATGGACATCAGGGGGTTATTATACTCTCTTCTTTTCTTTTAGTTACGTCTAAAATTTGTCTTTATAAAGGAGACTGAAAGAAATAGAAGAAAATATATTTCATAGAGAGGGTATGTTAAATTGCTTTTAGCAGCATTTGTCTACCCTAACTTTGGTCTTTGGACAGAGAGCCATTTGCCCATTTGGGAGGTGAAATTTAATGATGACAATCAACATTGTGTAAAAGTTTGCACACTTGCATACCTTCAAATCTTTTTTACACTAGCTGAAAGAGCTGACGACATTCTCTCCATGTCGTTTCCATGTCTCCACAAAACTCATTTTTTCACTTCTGCTTCACCCAGATATCTCATGGAGTTACATCCATGCCCAGGTTTCAGAAACCACAGGGGACCTCCCAACATTTGAGCCCATGACATTTATCATTCATTTTAGCTTGTAGCTTTTGTGATGACTAGTTTAACTTTGGGAAATTTGCCATCCCTCTTCCTCCATCTTGCCACCCCCCTCCAATATTAGTACATTGCCCTGTTTTTAATGATGTCTCAAGCATGTTCACCACTCATGATCCTTCTGTGAAATGTGTAGCAATACCTCTCTTAATGTTTCCCCCAACCGTCATTTTTATGCTAAGAGAACATGAGAGAAAATGTTTGTGCTCTCTCATCATTTTCCATGGCCTTGCACCCAGACTCACATCCATAGAAAATTAAAGTTGATATTAAAGATGACCTGGTCTGGCGTTTTCAGAAGCATGTTATACAGGTTATTTTTAGGCATTTGGCAGAAAAAGGATTGCTTTACTGTAGGAATTCTGAGAACCCTTAAGGAGCTAATAGAGTTGTTATTTCGTAGAGGGTTAAAGAACACAGCATTTTCCAAATGTATGTGCTCAGGGAAATTTTTTTCCTAAACACCCTTTGGGATCTGTATTCCATGGAATATGCTTTGGTAATTAAAACCACCCTCATAATACAGAGAGGGGAAATAGGCTCTAGAAAGCAGCAGTGGCTTGCCCAGAATCCCTCAGATACATATGGTAGAATACAGATATATAGGGTGTATGTGGTTGACTAGAATGCTTGAGTTCTTTCTCTCATACTCTAGTTTTCTAGGTGTGGGTCCACCTTTCTTCTAATAATCATAGGCCATTTAAAACTAGTAAATCAGACATGGGTGACAGTCATGTAAGATTCATTCTGAGGCAAAATTTCTCTCCAGCCGTGAGCCTCTAAGACAAGACAAGGTGGTGCTTCCAAAATACCATGGCGGAATAGGCATAAGATAGACATTCCCTTCCAAAGGGGAGAAATAGGAAAAAAAGAAGAAGTGATGGGTCCCAGTAAGTACAAAACACAACCAGGCAAACTTCATGAACTTTGTTCTCCAGGACCCACTGGGACAGATACCCCATGCTCTGGACCCAAGGGGCAAGGGTCTGCCCCCAAAGCTCTGCTGGGCAGGGGTTGGCCCCAGAGCTCTGGGAGGTCCCTCTTTGGGAAGGAGATGGTCTGGCTTGTTGAAAGTGGGGTAATGATGCGCCATTTTGAAACCAACGAGGCAGTCATCATGATCTCTGAATTCATTCTTCCCTTGTCTTGAACTCTAGCACATACGTTTGCAGCCAAATAGCTCAATAGCCCAGTCCTATAAAATCTAAGAAGTCCTTTATGATCTCTCATCTCTTTCCTCTTCAGGTTAAACTGGCAATTTTCCTGCTGGGGTAGCTAATTAAGTCTGGGCTTCATGCCCCTATCCCTTATCAAAATGACGTTTGGCCATACATACCCTTAGTGTCTGCTTCTTAACACATTTTTCTCATCTTTTACAATATGGATAGGATGAGAATTTTCCAAATCTTAAAATTCTTGTTCCTTTTGGCTTAACAATTTCATCTTTGGGTTAATTTCTCTCTTCTCAAATTTTACTATAGGCAGTCAGAAAGGGCAAGCTGCATCTTCAACACTTTGCCTGGAAGTCTCTTCAGCTAAATATCCAATTTCATCTCTCACAAGTTCTACCTTCCACAATACACTAGAACACGAACGTAATTTGGCCAAGTTCTTTACCAATGTATGACAAGGACCTCATTTTCTCCATTTTCCAATAAAAAGTTCCTCATTTCCATCTGAGACCTCATCAGAATAGTCTTTACCATCCCTATTTCTAACCACCATTCTGTTCATGATTATGTGTGCATTCTTTAAGAAGACTGAGGCTTTGCCAACAACACTCCTCTTTTTTTCTTCCTGAGATCTCACCAAAATTGGCCTTAATGGTCCACTTGCAGCAATGCAGGTTTTTTCCATCATTAAAACCCTTCTAGCCTCTACTTATCCACCCAGTTCAAAAACCACTTCCACATTCCTAGGCATTTGTTACAGCCTCCCCCCCCCCCCACACTTCTTGGTACCAACTTCTCCTCCTCCTCCTCCTTCTTCTACTTCTTTTTGTGAGAAAGAGCAGGGGAGGTGTAGAGAGAAGGAGACAGAATCCCAAACAGGCTTTGCACTGATAGCGCACAGCCCACTGCAGGCTCAAACCCACAAACTGTGAAATCATGACCTGAGCTGAAACTAAGAGTCTGACAGTTCACAGACTGAGTCACCAAGGCACCCCTCTTGGTACCAATTTCTGTCCTAGTTCAAATTGCTATAACAAAATACCACAAACTGGGGAGCTTATCAACAACAGGACTTAATTTCTCACAGTTCTGAAGGCTGGAAGTCCAAGATCATGATTTCAGAACAGTAGGGTTCTGGTGACAGCCTTCTTCAGGGTTGCTGACTTCTTGCTGATCCTCACGCAGTGGATAACAGAGGAAGAAGACAGGAAGTAAGCTCCTTAGTAACTGCTTATAAGGACACTAGTGCCATCTGGGGTGACACAGATGCAAGTGGGAGCCACCAGAAGTATTTAAAGAAGAGGCGGTTTGCACTTGCATTGAAAGGCTGGCTGGGGGGGTGAGGGGGCACCTGTTTGGTTCAGTCAGTTAAGTGTCTGACTTAGTGAGATCAAGCCCCGTGTGGGACTCTGTGCTGACAGCGTGGAGCCTCCTTGGGATTCTCTCTCCCTCTCTCTCTACCCCTTCCCTGCTCACTCACTCTTTCTATCTCTCTGTCTCAAATAAATTAATTAAATTAAATTAAATTAAAAGCCGACTGGGTGCAGCTGGAAAACTGATAGGAGGGTGTCAAGATTGGGGGCCAAGAGAAGATGGAAGGCAGTGGAAGTTATTGTAAAAAGAGATCATTATGGCCATGCTAAGGGAGGGGCAGCATGGACAGGGAGAAGCAGAGAGCATTCCCCAGGTGGACTAACAGGATTTGGTGGGTGGTATGGTGGGAAAGGTAAGACAATGCAAGTCAAGGATGAGCTGGGTAGGATCACTCACTGAATAAGGGGTTCAGTGGGGAAAGATTTAAAGGAGGAGAAGTAAGAGTATTAATAGATATGCTAAGAAGAGATGTTATATTTCTTTTTACTTTTTTAATGTTGATTTGTTTTTGAGAGAAAAAGAGAGAGTGTGAGCAGGGGAGGAGCAGAGAGGAAGGCACGGAATCCGAAGCAGGCTCCAGGCTCTGAGCTGTCAACACAGAGCCTGATGCAGGGCTTAATCTCATGAACTGCAAGATTACCTGAGCTGAAGTAGGTCGCTCAACTGACTGAGCCACCAGGCACCCTGAGACTGTTGTATTTCTTAAGTTAGGACTCTGTATAAGCCAAAATGTAAAATGTATATTGAAGACGTATGTCGATGTCAAACAGTCCTATTATTGTTTGTCCCTACGTATCAGTAGTCCTATTATTGTTTGTCCCTACGTATCAGTATATCAGTATCATTATAGGACTATAATGGTAGAGAATTCCTTTGAGATAAATTAGTAAAATTTGAAAATATACTTTACTCCTTTTCTAAAAATTCGTTATTTCTAATCCACAATTGCTACCATGTGTTACCTGGCTCTCCTGGTTTTAAATATATTTTTGATATAATAGAAGAGAAACTAAAATACAAAGGTATCAGAAAGAAGCAAGTAAAAATTCTGAGCTACAGATGGCCTGTATTTTCTAAGCATTGTACGCTTTCGTTTCATATTTCCAGATTGTTTTGTGCTCCTTTTAAAATATTTTTCTAACAGTTGGTAAAAATCTCCCCTGTGGGAATACCTACAATTATAGCAGCTGGTGTTTATAGCAAATGACAAGGCTGAATTAAACAATTATTATCTTCATTTCAGATGGTTTATAAAAACAATCAAACCCTTTTAAGAAAGCGCTGACTTTTAAAAGAGGCCCAACTAAATTTGTGTTCCTATATGTCTGCAGCTATGGTACTAATCTTAGGATCAAAATAAAATGCTACTAACATGGAAAAGTGATCCCCCAAAATTATACAAAAGTTTAAACAGTTCATGCAAAACATACTCTGAAAATAAATTACATATTTAATGTGCTAGTTAAATCGACAAAAGTCTTGGGAATTTTCATAAAATAACTCTGAAATTCTTAGCTTTGAAAATCAGTAAGAACTCTTACCTTTCATAATCGAGTGAGGATACCAAAAACAATAGGAATCAACTTAAAAAGGAAAAAGAAAAGGGGCGCCTGGATGGCTCAGTCGGTTGAGCAGCCAACTTCAGCTCAGGTCATGATCTCGCAGTTTTCGAGTTCAAGCCATGCATTGGGCTCTCTGCTGTCCACATACAACCTGCTTTGGATCTTCTGTCCCCCTCTCTTTCTGCCTCTCCCTGCTTTGTGTGCTTTCGCTCTCTCAAAAGTAAATAAACATAAAAAATCTTTAAAAAGAAAAAACATAGCCCCAAATTAAAGAATTACTTCCTTATTTATCATAATTGCGTTTTGCTTTTTTATCCTCCTTTTTGTTTTAAATAGAATTTCACAATATTTATTACTTTTCAAAAATGAAAGAGTGGTAGAAAACAATTAAAGCAAGGAATTCTTGGGGCACCTGGGTGGCTCAGCCTGTTGAACATCTGACTTAGGTTCAGGTCACGATGCTGCAGTTTGTGGGTTCAAGCCCCGCATCGGGCTCTATGCTGACAGCTCAGAGCCTGGAGCCTGCTTCAGATTCTCTGTCTCCCTCTCTCTCTGCCCCTCAGCTGCTAGTGCTCTGTCTCTGTCTCTCAAAAATGAATAAACATTAAAAAAATTTTTTTAAACATAAAATAAAGCAAGGAATTTTTACTTCTGGTTATATGGGAAATGCCTTCATATATATCTTAGAAATGTTGTTGAATGGTAGAGAAAATATTTTCCTGATCACATTTCAAAAGTGTGCAAGCACCAGATACCAAAAGCCGTGGGATATTCTATCAGCAGGCATAGCAGATTTCCTGCTCCTCTAGTCCTACGAAGTGTACATAGCTCATCCACTCATGTTTACAATTGGTTGGCAGTCAGAAATTTATTATGGGTTTAAAAATATTAAGAACAGCCAAAGCAGCCAGAAATATAAGCTACAGGGAGAAGGAAAGTGCTTGCAGTGATCCTATATTTGCTGCTACATTTTCCTCTTCGACATTTGCTAATTCACAGCTCAGGGGTACCAATGCTAGAGAAAGTAATATTCTAAAATGTATGGCTGTCTCACTGGGCTGAGAGATAAAACAATTAGAGTTCAGGACTGCAAAGACAGCCCTTGCTTGAAAGACAAAAATTCTGAAGAAAAATGAGCCTAGTGTTCTGCATGCATTTTACCCCTAAAAACATTTGCCAATCCCTAAAATGTGCATTGGTGATAGATAAAAATTGGAGTTCGTCGCCTATTAAGGAGGTAGATCTTGGTAAATACTCCAAGAGTCCATTTAATATCCTTAATATCTTAGGACGTAGGGGGGTGCCTGGGGGGCTAAGTCGGTTAAGTGTCCGACTTTGGCTCAGGTCATGATCTCACGGCTTGTGGGTTCGAGCCCCGCATCAGGCTTTGTGCTGACAGCTAGCTCAGAGCCTGGAGCCTGCTTCTGATTCTGTGTCTCCCTCTCTTTGACCCTCCCCTGTTCACGCTGTCTGTCTCTCTCTCTCAAAAAAATAAACATTAAAAAATAAAATAAAATAAAAAGATCTTAGGACCTAGGAGTAAATACAAATTATAATATACCAGTTTTCACAAATCCTGAAATATAACATCATATCAATTCAGTCCCTAATTGAATCAAAATGGTTTGCTGGTACTCTATCTTTCTACCAAAAGAAAATTAAAATTTCTTTGGAGCAAATTAACATGTCCTACGATTTTGCATAGACAGTTTCGACATTCAATCCAAAATTAACAGGCACACATATACAAAGAATCAAATACGTTATGCCAAGAGCAAAAATCAACAATGGAAGTGAATCAATAAATGATCGAGTTACTGCAGTTATCAAACAGAGACTTTAATACAACCAAGATTAATATTTTCAAGTAAAGAGTTTTTAAAAAAGAGAATTCTACCAAAGAACTAGAATCTACTAAAAAAAAAAGCATCCAACTGAAGTTATAAAATTTAAGAGTACATAACCATAATTTAAAAGTCAAATTCAATAAATGGGTTTAAAACTGCAGACAGAAGAATACAAGATTCATGACCTGGAATGGTGGTCAATAGAAAACACCCAAACTAGTACCCACCAAGACGAAAAAGATTTAAAAACTACAGAGAAAGGAACATAGGAGACATCTGAGATTCAGAGAAAAGATCTAACATATGTATGTGTAACTGAATGTCCGAAAGTAGAAGAGAAGAAATTATTGGCCAAAACTTTTACCAAACTAATGAAAGACACCACTTTGTACCCTGAGCAGGGGTACAAATTATGAAGCTATACAAAACTATGCTTATATACACCATAATAAATCTTCTGAAAGAGAAAATCTTAGAAGCAGAGGAAAAAGATATGTAAGTTTCAAAGAGGTTAACTAAAGATCAACAGCTGACGTTCCAAAAATTTCAACAGAAATGTTAGAAACCAGAAGAAAATGATATAACATTATTATTTTTTTTTGGAAATGATATCTTTAAAGTGCTGAACAAAATAGCCTCCACCTTACAATTCTTTAGCAAGGGAAAATGGCCTTCCAAAATGAAGACAAAGTGAAAATGGTTTTAGACAAGAGAAACTGAGAGAATTTTGTTGCTACCATAGAGATACTTAGTGGAATTCTTCAAGCAAAAGGAAAATGATCCCAGAAGGAAAGTTAATCATACAAGAAGAAATGAAGAGCACAAGAAAGAATAAATAGATGAGTGAATCTAAATGAATATTAACTATAAAAAAACAGACAAATAAAATGATTTCAAAGTATGACCTGTAGTTTTAAAAATCTTGCCCCATCAGCCTTGTGAGCCGTTATTCAAGTTGTATGTTTATGATGGGGATCATCATGAAGATACTGTGACATGGCAGAGCAAAGGCATCCCGACACCTTGGGGACATAGAAAAGATCTCCTGAGATAGAAACTGGTATAAACGATCTCTGATTCCTCCACTTGATACATTCTTCACTCTTGACAAACTCAATAGCCCCCAGTTTCTTATGCAAATCCTACTCTTTCTGTGCTTAGGATGTCAGCTCTAGCTATTCTCTGACTAAAATGCAAACATCCTCTCCACGTCACTTCCCAATCTCCGTATGTTCAAGTCTTTCAGGTTTGAACTTCAGTGCCTCTCTCCCTTTTAAGACCTCCCTGGCCACACACCACCAACCATCCCCAACACTCACCCAAACTCAACTTTAGTAATCTTTCTTTCATAAGGTCATGATCTCACGGTTCCTGAGATCAAGCCCCATGTTGGGTTCTATGCGGTCAGCGAGGAGCCTGCTTGGGATTCTCTCTCCTTCTCTCTCTCTCTCTGCTCCTCCCTGGCTCATGATATCTCTCTCTCTCTCTCTGTCTCTCTCTCTCAAGATAAATAAATAAACATTAAAAAAATAAAAAGAAAAGCAAAATTGGATAGAATCATTAATATATTCTGTGGATTTTAAATTCCTTGAATAGACACAACTAAATGACTCCTTAACATCCATTCTCCACTTCTTAACATTCATGATTTTGTTGGGGACTTCAATGTGCTCAGCTTAAAACAAAACAGACTGAGCAAACAAAAAAGGTGATCTTTCTTGAAGCTGAGAGTAGGTCATGTGACATAGGTCTGGTCAACGAAATGGAAGCAGAAGTCAAGTGCAAATTTCTGACAGTTTTGTTTTTCTGGACACACATTACCCTCTTTTTCTGTCTTCTGCACTGGAATCTGAACACAATTACTAGAGCTATAGCTGCAACAGATATTAGGCCCTGCAGAAAAGGCAAAGAGAGGGGTGCCTGGGTGGCTCAGTCAGTTAAGCATTCAACTTTGGCTCAGGTCATGATCTTGCTGCTCGTGAGTTCAAGCCCTGCATCAGGCTCTGTGCTGACATTTTGGAGCCTGGAGCCTGCTTCAATTCTGTGTCTCCCCCTCTTTCTGCCCCTCCCATGCTCATGTTCTCTCTCTCTGTCTCTCAATAATAAATAAAACATTAAAAAAATTAAAGGAAAAAAAAAGGCCAAGAGAGTTGTAAAGACCTCTATTCTGGTCCCTAAAAATGTGGAGCCAATGCTAGCAATTGCACACTTTCAGATGTCTGTGAGAAAAATAAACATGTGTTTTTTTAACCAAAAAATTTATGGTTTTCAGTTACATTTGGCTGAAATTTAATCAAGAGCATGAACCATTCTTATCAATTTCTACCCTCAACAACCTAATCCATAGGAAGAAATGAATGTATAAGTGAATGAATGAACTAATAAGTCATACTGAGCAATCATTTTACTATTTATGACAACATGCATTTGAAATGCCTAGAAAACAAGAAGTGTGAAAAAACAATATGGAACACTATGGCAAGCAATATTACCCCGATTTAAAATAGACTAGTGGGAGAGGTTCCTGAGTGGCTCAGTTGGTTGAGCGTCTGACTTTAGCTCAGGTCATGATCTCGCGGTTTGTGAGTTCCAGCCCCGCATCAGGCTCTGTGCTGACAGCTCAGAGAATTTGCAGCTTGTTTCAAATTCTGTGTGTGTGTCTCTCTCTTTGCCCCTCCCCCACTCACACTGTTTGTCTCTCTCTCAAAAATAAATAAACATTAATAAAAAAATAAAATAGACTAGTGGGCACCATGAGTCATAGAATACACATTTGGAAAAATCAAAATAGTCACTATTCTATCTGAAATGCGTCAGTGAGGCATAGACCCTTAGGACAGCCAACTTCCTGCATGAGGAGGCAATAAAACTGTGGAATCAGACCTGTTCAAATTAACTGCTTTCCTGCGATCACCTAGATCAGAAATGGACAGAACATTAATCCTGCCAACGGAGAAAATCAGTAGAATCGATCTTAGGTCAATTCGAAATGCAGAGGAAATACAGCCATGGGAGTGAGTTCAACCCCTCCTCCTTGAGGAAGGTCTCCATGCAATTCAGGAAGGTCCTTGTCTGCCAACATTAACAGATAAGGAAATGAAGTGTCTCCCCTACTCTATGTAAGAACTTTTTGTATTGAGGACCCTGACCCCACCGGTCAATTTTTTTTTACTTCAGAAACCTGAGAAGTAGTTCTGCTTTATAGAAAGCTCAGAGACTTCTCTGCGTCTTGCCACTTAAAAGTATAGTTCCTGGCCCAGCAGCATGAGTATCAACCAGAAACTTGTAGTAATGCAGAATCTTGGGCTCCACTTTGGGGTATCGAATCAAGTGTTTTCATACATTAAAGTTTGAGATACACCATGCTAGAAGGTCTTTTCAAATACTGTCCGTCATGATGCTTGAGTAGTTACTTGGCTATTCAAGTCAGTCCAGACAGCAGAAAATTTCTTTTCCCTCTGGTTTGTCAATCTTTTCATTACTAATTTATTCAGATGTTGTGCCTGGGTGGCTCAGTTGGTCAAGGGTCCAACTTTGGCTCAGGTCATGATCTCATGGTTCTTCAGTTCGAGCCCTGCGTCGGGCTCTGTGCTGACAGCTCAGAGACTACGGCCTACTTCAGATTCTGTGTCTCCCTCTTTCTCTGCCGTCCCCCACTGCTCTTACTCTCTCTCTCTCTCAAAATTAGATAAACATGAAAAAAAGAAATAGATCACAAATTTCTTTAAAAAATAATTTGTTCAGAGATTATAACTTCTTTAGGTTCCAGGTATCAAATAATTTTTTAGAGATGCTCTCATACAACTTTTCTTTTCCACACTATTTTGTTAAATGATTATGTTAGAAAAATAATCTCGAGATAAATTGACAAATGAAAGTGGATGTGTCCCCATCTCGTCCCCTGAAGGTTGGGAGAGATGAGTGATTCATTAGGAACTGCATTTACTAAATCTAGAAATTGGTCCCTTTAGTAATACTTTACTTATCTATTTCAAGGTGAGATTTTCACCATGTCATCAAAGAGCCTACAAAGCCTTGAGAATTTGAATCATCATTTTCTTCCTTTTGCCAATATACTTTCTTCTCAAACACTTTTTGTTATGGAAGTGGAGTTGACATACAATGTTATGTTAGTTTCAGAGGTCCAACACGGTGATTTGACAATGCCACACATTACGCAATTCTCACCACGATTAAGCGTACTCACCATCTGTAGGCAAGCTCTGGATGTACGGCATGAGGAAAGGCCAAATGACTGGACTGGTGACAGATGATGTATTTTACAGTCATTTTCAGACATTCTTAAAGAAAATGAATTATAGTGAGGTTAGAAAATTGGAACTTTTTCTCATGAGCATGCCTATCCCAGAAATGATACCACTGTGGGTAACGTTTATTGCCTCTACATTTCTTCAAAGACAGATGTCAGGATGGGCACAGGGTGTTAATTTACCAATGGCTCATTCTTCCCGTACACAGATAGGCACATTCCTCAGGAGTAGTGGCTGCGGTTTTAAACCTTACAGCCCAGATGTGAAAATACTTCTGCCCCTACCCAGCTCCTCTCCAAGAAGGTCCTGGGTGTAGAGATTCATACTTTATGTTGTTCTCTCCTTTTCTTTACTGAGGAGTGACTGCTCTGAGCTGCAGTCTGGTAGCTCTGAGGATCCATCAGGTGTGACCGGTCCCATGTCTGAGCTTGCAGGCCTCTGCTGCTGGAGTTTGGAGCCGGCTCTCTCAGTATACACATCCTACTATGCTTGAGTGACTTGGCCTTGCCATGGGAAGACCCCCTTTAGACCCCAGCATGTTCTCCATCTGTATCTTGGCAGAGGCTACCTAACCCACAGCCTCTATCACACAGCCACTTGATGCCTTACCTCAGGGGCCTAAGGGGCCTTGCCCGCAATTCAGCTTCCTTCAGCATCGGCCAAGGGTCGTGCAGGCACCTCTTGAGTTCCTTCTCTGCCTCCTTTGCTACATTCTGCCAGTGAGATAGGTCATTGCCCTTGGCCATGATGGAAGTAGATACCAGTGGGAGAGACTTCTGCAAAGCCAAAGCAAGGGACTGAGGTATAAGAAGAACACAAGAGCCCTGGATTCTGTTTTCTAACTATGCTTCTCTCTCCTCGCCTCTAAAATCCAGTCAGTCACCAAGTAAACTTCTGGCTTTCCAATTCCTCTACACCAGTGCTGTTCAAACTGATGCCAAGCCATGGGCTATCACTGGCTCAGAACAAAATACACAGAACTTGAGGGTAAATTTTTGGATATACTTACGGCAATTTGGCAGAGTAATGTTATATCTGTTGAATCTAATAAAAATGTGGGGTTTTTGTGTTATATGTCTTTGTTTTTCTATTTGAAATTTTGAAAAATTCTATTTTCTCAGAATTAATTATTATTATATTTTACATAATTATAGGTGCAAAATGTCTCAGAAACTTTAAAAAAGTGATCCTTGCTCACAGATAGTTTGAGAGGCCCTGTTCCTCATCATATCTACTCTTTACTCAGCAAGCTTCATACCTGGGACCCCAGAGAGAAGGGGCATCCTATCTGTGCTATGGGAGAAAAATAAGGTGCGATTACCAGACTCCAGTTTGGCTATGCTAAAGAAATTTATGACATCTTTTTCTTTTTTTCTTGACAAAGCCTATTCTTTAAGCTTATTTTCAAGTTGCAGAGGCAAACTAAAATTAAATATGACAAAGCTTAATAGACCCTGTGTTCTGTTGGGGACAACATTCTGACACTCTTCCCCCGAAGCACTGAAACCCATTGTCTCATGGAGCGAGAAGCCCCGGAGCATCCACAGGATAACGAGATCTACGGGATAAGGAGAAGACATAGCAAAAGAAATATAATCCTGAAGTGGCTGATGTAAGGAGGATTGGCTGGTGAATGGCTCTATTTCAAGAAACTCTGAAAAGAATGTTTTTTTTTTGTAATATTAAAAAAGCTCACATCAGCAAACAGTACTATGTGTCCCATGTGCCTTTGTTCTTCGCAAGAGAAGAAAATCTCTAGCAAACCATCAGCATCCACGTGCACTTTGTGATACCTGTAGAAACGTTGGGCCGCAGTCTTTTTTCCAGTACAAAGACCAACGAAAGGAATTTGGAGACCACATGTGAACAACCACAAATTGAATACTGTTCCCTAGAGAAAGCTCACACAAGCTGAGATGCCTGAAGCAGTTCTGGCATTAAGTGGGCGAATATTATTACTATTAATATTTAATTAATGTTCTGACTGAGCCTCTTGCTGAAAGGATCTCTAAAACCTCACCTGACACTATTATTCTAACAAAATAAGACCTAAATTAGGAAACAGGAGAAAGCTGCAGTGATTTTTCATCATACTGAATTACTTTGGAAGTAATGTTGAATCTCCTTGGAGTTAGTTTCTAAAGTACACTTCCTTTTGACAATAAACTATTAAAAAAAAAAAAAAAAAAAAAAAGTACACTTCCTTTGTCACCACATGATTGAAGAAAAGCTAAATTCTGCTCGAACATAATTGTCTTCAGTTTGTTTTATGGCCCAGAGCCTCCCTGTGAGTACCATCTTGGTTTTTTTTTTAATTTAATGTTTTTATTTATTTCTGAGAGAGAGAGACTGCATAAGCAGGGGAGGGTCAGAGAGAGAGGAAGACACAGAATCTGAAACAGGCTCCAAGCTCTAGCTGTCAGCACAGAGCCCGAGGTGGGGCTCGAACCCACAAACCACAAGATCATGACCTGAGCCTAGGTTGGACGCTTAACCAACTGAGCCACCCAGGCCCCCCTGTACCTTCTTGTGATACTCCCTACCACCATCCCTTCTTCAAGGACCCAGTTGCCTTCAATGCACCTGCCAAACTTGGTCTCAACTCCAACCAAAGTGGAAAGGATCTGACATGGGTAAGCTACCCAAATTGATGGGTTAAACTTCAATTTGTACTTTAGTGGGACTGTCAGCCTATATGCTACTTGAGGGGTATTTGCATTTCTACTCTCTGCCTTTGTTCTAGAATTGTAAAATGGAAGGCTTTTCCTTTCCTATTCTGTAGACTTCAGACAACTGCAAGTCATATTAGGTGTATCTCATTAGCTAGGAGACGGACTTCAAACAAACAAACCTGTGGTGTCCCCCATCGAGAAAGGCTACTGCTTCCTGAGCAAAATTCAGGCTATTAAGTGATTTCGGTGGGTAAAAGGCAGTGCCCGTCCTCACCAGCTTCTGAAATCAGGCTTGGTTAGGGCTCTCTTGCCTTTGAAGATGACATTCCACATCACAGTTAATATATTAAAATATATCTACATTATAGACTAAGTACATTATATATAATCATGTCTACTAAATTCAGTGGCAACAGACTCATTGATATGCTATCAAATTTTGTGGGAATTTACTTCCTTTGGCAGTTTTATATGTTTGTGTATATATTATACACAAATATATATTTATTTATTTCAATTTCGTAGTTTTCTTGTTTTCATGTTAATTTGCTTTTAGCTCCCAAACATTTCTGTTAGTTGTCTTGGCTCACATGCCCTAGAAACAGAACCCGAGATGAGAATTCATGTGCAGGGGGTTTATTACAGAAGTGCTTCCAGGAGCTGGGAGAAGTGGGTGGGGAGAAGACACGGAAGAGGAAGAAGTCAAGCAACGGTGTGATTTTCGATGAAGCCATAGCCTCAGCTCAATCCTGTGGGGACCTCTGGAACATAAATCACACAGCAGGGTCTGACCTAACTTTGGAGGCAAAGGAGCCAGGCTTTTGTACCCTCACATCAGTCAGTCATTGGCTGGCAGCCAGTGGATGGAATATTCCCAGGCGCTTGCCTTACTGATAAAGCAGCTGATGTGCCCAAGGACAGTCCTCTGACAGACAATGCAGCCTTTTGCAGCAAAAAATACAGAGGCCGGGGGACTGGAGCACAGTGCTGATGAAAGGGATTGGGGAGAGGCGCATCTGGGCAGGACAAATAGTGTCTAGTACAACAGGCATCGAAAAGATCACAAGCACCATGCCTGGAGCACCTAAAAGATGAAATAAGCCTTGAAATCCAGATGATGTCTGGCATATCACAGGCCTGCCAAGAGGCGTTCCCCTTCCTGTGCCCATTGTAATCCCATCTTGATCTTCTCCTTTCTTCCTCTAGCCTAAGACCTTTGGAGAATTGTTTGTGGTGTCTGGCACACTTGAAGAATTCCCTAGGTCTCCAGAATTAAATAGAATAGATGACTGTTTTAGCATCCTATCTGGTAAAATGAAAGAAACAATATTTTAAATGATTTATCATTTTCATTTGTATAATTTCATATTTGCCTGTCTTCTTTTCTTTACATTTGTTTACATTTATTTACTTTTGAGAGACAGAGCACAAGCAGGGGAGGGACAGAGAGAGAATAGGACACAGAATCCAAAGCAGGCTCCAGGCTATGAGCTGTCAGCACAGAGCCCGACGTGGGCCTCATGATCACAAATCATGAGATCATGACCTGACCCAAAGTCAGACGTCCAATCAATTGAGTCAACCAGGTGCCCTTGCCTGTCTTATTTTGTGATTGGTTCTTACTCAACAATGGTTTTCTAATATTTTAGCCTTGAGTTGTTCTCTCTCTTATTTAATGATCTGAATTCAATTGAAGAGATACCAAGATCCTTTTTATCCTATGATACTTACATTCTAATTAATTCTTTTAAAGTGCAATACTCAGGTACAGATTACAGCTTTCTATTTCAGACTGTAAAAGAATGTAAGAAACTATTCCTTGAGAGGAGGGGGACTCTACAAAAAAAGCTTTTTGAAAAACCCTGCTCTAAAAAAAAAAGAAACAACAACCCTCATGCACTGTTGGTGGGAATGCAAACCAGTATAGTCATTATGGAAAACATTATGGAGGTTCCTCAAAAAATTAAAAATAGAATTACCAAGTGATTCATTAACTCCACTACTGAGTGTTTACCCAATGGAGACAAAAACACTAATTCAAAGAGATATATGCACCCCTATGTTTACTGCAATGCTATTTACAATAGTCAAAATATGGAAACAATCCAAGTATCCATCCATAGATGAGTGAATAAAGAAGATGTGGTATAAAAATGCAATGGAATATTACTCAGCCATAAAAATAAAATCTTGCCATTTGCAACAACATGAATGGATCTAGAGGACATAATGTTAAGTGAAATAAGTCAGTCAGAGAAAGACAAATACCATATGGTTTCACCCATGTGTGGAATTTAAGAAATAAAGCAAATGAACAAAGAAAAGAAAACAAACTAAGAAACAGACCCTTAGCTATAGAGAACAAACTGATGGTTACCAGAGGGAAGATGGGTAGAGGGATGGGTGAAATAGGTGAAGGGGATTAAGAGTACACTTATCGTGATGAGCACTAAGTAATGTACAGAATTATTGAATCACAATATTGTATTGTACTGAAATGAACTGTATGTTAATTACACTGGCATTTCTAAAGAATTCCAATACAAACAACAGACTGTTGAACTTGGTCAGACTCCAAGACTTCAGACTTGGTCCTGGCAAGGCATTGTGAGCATGGAAAGCAAATTTGAATCCAGAACACCTATCTATTCCATAAGGACATACCTCTGCTTCTTCAGGTGACCAGGTAAATTCCCTAAGAATAATGATATATCAGGGTCTCACTTTTGGCCTCTGTGCTACAGCAGTGGCCATAGTCACAAGAGCCTTAGTGATGTGAATTCCACATTGCTGAGTTCATACATAGCCATATTGCTACCATTACAAAAATTTTCTTGTTCTTCGCTTTTGCGTCAAGTTGGGAGGTCAAGGCTGTAAGCTTATTATTTTTTCTATAAGCTCTCTAACATAGTCAGATGCAGTTAACACATGCTATAATCTTCATAATCACCACTGTTGCATAGCTATCAGATGTAACCGCTATCTGATCACTCAAAATTTTGCTTTCCATCAGCTCACCCTCTCCTGCCATCCTCAGTGATCATTTCAAGAATTCATGACACCACTACATGCCACCCATTACCAGGGTTCAATTTCTACCCAGCAAGGAGGTCGTTCGTGTGTTCATAAAATATGCAAATAACCTTAGCTTCACAATTCTCTCCAGAAGTCTGTTTCCTGAGGCTACTCTTGATACCAAGTACTGTATCGGCCAGAGTTTTAGCAAGGAAATAAAGGCAAAGAGGAGGACAGAAAAGGTGGATAATGGAGCTTGGGGTTGGGGGACAGGGAGGGTTGATGAGACAGAACACTTAACAAGGAACAATTACCAAAACCTGAGATTATTACTGCCTTTTATTTCAAGAACTCTACTTTGTGAAATTGTATTTATAATTAGCAAAAGTTAAAGATTATATATTAAAATCCATGGAAATATAGCCCTTGGAAAACATTTATATTAAGGACTTCCCACTGGCTCTGCCACTCTTCTAGACGGAGAGGAGAGATGATTCTTTCTAACCTCTGCTTGTCTTTTCTATAGTTCTAGCTTCTGGCCTGTGTACATTTCATCAATACTGCATCAATTTGCCTTAATGGCTTGCTTTACTACTAGATTAATAGCTCTATGGAGTGACTACCGCAAAAGTCTCAGGTGTTAGCAGCCATGACCATACGAATCGTGTAGCTAGGAGCTAATTTATTTGAGGTTCTAAAGCAAGCTCTGCACAGACACCTAACCCCTTACTTTTCTTAAAATTGTTTTCCACCACATTGCGGGATGGTGCTTGGCCTAACATGATGGGGCATGACATAATGGGTATCAGGAGAGTCAGGAAAATGTAGGGGGAAATTTGTCAAGGAAAAAAAAAAAGAAACATAAAACGTTCTGCCACAGCCTTCATTCTAGACCTGCTGGAAACTCAGACCTACCATCATAGGCTTTGGTAGTCAAAGCAAACTTTGAGTGGTGCTAAGAAACCCTTGGCATGTGTGAATTGGCAGCCTCTATTGCTTCTGATTCAGCATAATTTCTTAAGCTGCTTGGCATGTTTGTTAGGGGTTAGGAAGCACAAAACTCATCCCTCTTTTAAAAGAAAAAAGAGCCTATATAGTGATTGTGACAATTTATAGGGCCTAGAAGCCCGGCACTTAGCAGCCATTGGCCACAGCTGGAGGCTCAGGACCTTGGAAGGTGGGAGTGGAGATTTCACAGCCCAGGTGTTCCCAATGCAACTAACACACAGATCTCTACCTAGGGAGATCCCAGTGCTCCTTTACCCACACCGCGCTGCCGTGTCCGCGATTGGTCCTTCTGGTCCCACCTAGAGCTGGATGAGATATGCCCAGTGTTTAACATCACCTAGAAATAATCGGTATAAGTGGCCGGTTGAGTTGCTTAATGTAAAAAAAAAAAAAAAAGATCCCCAAAGGCAGGAATATGGCTCAGTCCTTTTAAACGCTAAACTTTCTACCTTCCATAATCCTAATTACAGCTATAAACTCAACCCTCCAACTCACAAGTGAATCGCAGAGACGGGGCAAAGGCGCGCATTTGGACCGGTGGTTCCTCCGAAAAGTATTCCCTGCTATGAAACACTGTATACCACACTGGGCCTTACCCTACCATAGTGCATCCAGTCAAATTTCCTGGCTAGTAGGGAGGAGAAGACAGGAAGACGGTTGTCATCTCGGGCTTTGCCCCCAAATAAATATTCACTTGAGGTATCTTTATTGTGGTTGGAAGCGACTTTTATCTGGAAAGCATTCGATTTC
The DNA here is from genome assembly GCF_008692635.1 of Crocuta crocuta. Taxonomy (NCBI): domain Eukaryota; kingdom Metazoa; phylum Chordata; class Mammalia; order Carnivora; family Hyaenidae; genus Crocuta; species Crocuta crocuta. The sequence continues at coordinate 96,512 of NW_027530509.1, forward strand.
ACACGTATTTGTGGAGAATCTACTATATGTCCAGCGCTCTTGGAAGCACTGTGGATACAACAGTGAGCATGAACAAACAAAATGGCGGCGCTCCTGAAGCCTATATTGCAGAGGCAGGAGACAGATCCTAAAAGGTAAATACATTAAATGTATCAAGTGCATAAAATGATAATCACAATAGAAATGAAACAGGAAGAGGGGGTGTCGGGAGCAGGTGTCAATTTTAAATAAGGTAGTCAAAGACTTTACGGAAGAAAGTCAACATTCGAGGAAGGACCGGAAGAAGGTGAGGCTGAGGCTTCGTGGAAACCAGGGGGCTGAGCAGTGCAGCTGGAGCAGAGAGATGAGTTCGGAGGGGAATTAGATCCACATGCAGGCTGTTGCAAGCCAGGAAGGCTTTGACCCTCGTAGTGATGAGACACCACTAGAAGATTTTGAGCACACTACTGCATCTTTTAAAAATACAGGTTGTATGATCACTCTGTTAGAATCACTCTGGCTGCTTTGTTGGAATTGATTGCAGAGAATCCAAGGAGCAAGTCCTTGCGGTGATTCAAATGAGAGAAGCTGGTGGCTTGGGCCAGGGTAAGAGCAACGGAAGTGGTGAGAAACGGCCAGATTTCGAATATACTTTGCAGCTGATGCTGACAGGAGACGCTGATGGACAAGACTTGGAGTGAGACAGAATGAGAGGAGTCACGCTGGATCCTAGCGGTTTCTGGACTGGGCAGCTGGAAGGGTGGACTCCCGGTGTGTAAGCACAATCACCTGGCACAAAAAAGCAAGCCAGGTACAAGATAGATTTATATGTTTAGGCCGACATGCAAAAGTAAGCTAGTAGGTGGCTATTTTCTTATGTCTTTCATAAATCCGCATGAATTAACTACCGGGGTGTATCATTTAAAGGACAGGATATGGTCTGCACACATTTAAATTTCATAACAGTAAATACTATTCCTGTCAAGTTAATTGGGAGTTGACATCAGCCTCCATCAGTCTGTGGTTGCCTCTTGCAGGGAAACTGCTACTGAGTTTTCTGCGCCTTAAGAAAACAATGTGGGCTTTTGCTTAATCTACAGTCAAGAGCTTTGAAAGACAAAATGCAAACTCAGATGCGTGAGCATAAATGAAATAATACAGCAGAACCTTCTAAAGTTGAAGACTTAATACGAAAGCAAGTTTATCCTGTTGTAAAATTTTGGTCATAATATCTTTTCTTTCAGAGTGTATTTTTCTTTCTTTCCCATCATCCTTAGCACCACATTTCAAAATGTGGGCAAGGTAACAAAAAATTGGCTTGAAAACATTGGGCACATGTAAGAAAATATACAATTATATTCTTTTCTCCCCGGCCATTAGAGGATACTTCCCAAAAACAATTCCAATAATTAATTTGATTTACAAGCAAGTAAAATCTCTGGGAACGTCAAGAATCACCATTTTGCTTTCCTGTGCTCATGCTCTCAGCTTCTTGCTGTGAATATCTGATACAGTACTTTTGAAATCACGTGGAAGAAGTTTTGAAAGCAGAAAAGAACAAGGCCCTAGAGCAAATCAGACTGTGGTATTGTGACCATGGGGAAGTGATTAAAACACCAAGCCTCAATTTCTGTAATAGATAATAATGGATAATAATATCAGATAGGATTGTATCTGATTGTTGTAAGGCTCAAATTAATTAACATGTACAAAGCACCTATGTGAAAAGTATGGATTCAATAGGAACAATGATTACTGTCAGCATTTTTGGTAAATGCAGAAACAAAACCTCAGTGGGCATGGCAACGTTTTTGAAGAAATATAATTTTGAGATCAGCTCAAGTTGATAAAAAGATACTTTATCATAAAGTAAGGCCTGGCTTCTCAGAACAAATGAATGCCCTTTATTCCATATTTCTCATTTCCACCCCTCATTTTTATGACCCATTGGTGCATCGTATATTTCACAAATACGATCTGTCTGTATTTTGTTTGCCAGTTCATGATTCCAAACACAAAAGTCTACTGAATACTAGTCATCTGTTCAAGCTCTTGAATTTGATAATCTCAAAATATGATATCATAAAGACAATATGCTGATGATTCTATAGGTCCCGAGAGAAAGTTTCCTTTAAAACTCTATTCTCCCCTACTCAGAGCACGGACATTGTGTTAGCCTGCTTAGCATCTCTTCCTGTCTCTTTCTACAGATAGACTCCATCTCCCCACCCCTGCTTCACTGATTGGAGTGTTAGGCTCTTCTGAACTGGTCAGTTAGACTCATTTCCCAGAATTTTTCCAACCTGTAAAAATGAGGGTAAGGCCATGTTCAAGCTGAAATGGAGAGACAGGTTCATACTCTTTGAGGCCAGTGATTCTCAAAGTGTGGTTCCTGGGCCAGCAGCATCACCTGGAAACTTTTTAAATATGCAGATTCTTGGACTTCACTCCAAACCTATTGATCGAATCAGAAACCCTGGAGATGGAGTCTGGAAATCTGTTTTAACAAGCCTTCCAGATGATGCACTCTTTGCTTTGAAAAAACGCTTGTGCTGGGGCATCTGGGTGGCTCAGTTGGTTAAGTATCCGACTTCAGCTCAGGTCATGATCTCACAGTTCGTGGGTTTGAGCCCCACGTTGGGCTCTGTGCTGACAGCTAGCTCAGAGCTTGGAGCCTGCTTCAGATTCTGTGTCTCCCTCTCTCTCTGACCCTCCCCTGCTCACGCTCGCTTGCTCTCTCTCTCTCTCAGAAATAAATAAAACATTTAAAAAACAAAACAAACAAACAAACAACAACAACAAAAAAAACTTGTGCCAACTAACCCTGATAAGTCTTTTTCATGTTAAATGGGAGGGAAATAATGGAACATGTGGTATATCCACATATATGTAGCTATGCCATAACAGAATCCTAGACTACTTGCCTATATTTATGATTTACTAAGCTAAGAAGATGTCTTGAAAGCATGTGAGTATTTTATAGACCTTCATTTTTAAATTTTAAGTAAAAATTATTTGCTTATGTCTGAAACCTCCACCTAGCCTCCCTTGATAACTGAATTGGTTACAGATTTAGATTTTGCCCGTGTTTATAACTGCTGTGCACAGTCCAGCAAACAAAGCCTAAACAGTAGGTTTGAATCCAAAGTATCATGTAAGTGCCCTTCTGCAGTGTGACTTTTAACCAGAAAGTTATGAAACCTATTTTTTTAAATAATGCTGTGTGTTAGACGTGCCAAGAGATGTTGTGTCCTGTTGATGTGTTTGAACTGTTCAAGCGGTTGGCAAATGCATGAAGCATGTGTTGGACAGTAGGGGCTGGTGAGAACTGTAGTAGACTATAGCATTAGCGTGCTTGAATTCAAAGATACAAATTCAGAAACGGTGAAAACACTATGCAGGCTAAATGAAACATGTCAGTTACCGGATTCAAATTATGAGCCTTATTTTGTGAACATTGGTTTATTCCTACCACACTCCTGTAGTTTTACACTTGTGGACTTAGGGGTGGTGTGAGTCCAGACAAGTCACAAGAAGCAGCAAGGGGTGCTCTGTGGCAAACAGGTGTGTTTCTCATTCAACTTCCTCTACCCAGATCAACTCTATCTGAGAAGCAGGTTCAATGTCTAAGGGCAAATCTTTCTTTGTAAACACTTATATTGAGGGGCACCTGGATGGCTCAGTCAGTTAAGCATCCGATGCTTGATCTTGGCTCAGATCGTGATCTCACAGTTTGTGAGTTTGAGCCCCACATCAGGCTCTCTGCACTGATGGCGTGGAGCCTGCTTGGGATTCTGTCTCTCCTTCTTTCTGCCCCACCCACTTGTGTGAGCACACTCAGTCTCTCACTCTCAAAATAAATAAATAAACTTAAAAAAAACCCCACTTTTATTGACATAGAATTCACATACCATGTTATGGACTGAACTGTATTCCCTCAGAAGACATATATTAAAGTCTCAATCTCCAATATCTCAGAATGTGACCATGTTCAGAGATAGGGTCTTTATCAAGATAATTAAGTTCACATGAGATCATTAGAGTAAGCCCTAATCCTGTTACTAGTGTCCATATAAGAGGAGGAGATGTGGACACAGACATATACAAAGAGGAGAATATGTGAGGACACAGGGACAAGACTGTCACCTGTAAGTCTAAGAGCGACGCCTAGAGCAGATCCTTCCTTCCCAGCCCTACTAACACCTTAATCCTGGCGTCCTCGACTTCAGAACTGTAAGAAAGTACATTTCTGTTGCTGCATCCACCCAATCTGTGGTACTTTGCTACTGTAGCCTCAGCAAAATAATACACCCCACAGTTCACCCATTTAAAGTGTCCATTTCAGTGGATTTTGGCATATTCCCAAAAATGCTAAATCACCAACCATCACCACAGCAATTTTAAAACGTTTTCAGTACTTCAAAAAGACACCCTGTATCCTTTAGCTGTCAACACCCTATCACCTGGTACTCCTTCGTACTCATCGGCTCTCTACAGATTTGCCCGTTCTGGACATTTCATAGAAATAGAATCACATAGGGGCGCCTGGGTGGCTTAGTCGGTTAAGCGTCCGACTTTCGCTTAGGTCATGATCTCGCGGTTCGTGGGTCCGAGCCCCGCGTCGGGCTCTGTGCTGACTGCCAGCTCAGAGCCTGGAGCCTATTTCAGAGTCTGTATCTCCCTCTCTCTCTGACCCTCCCCTGCTCACACTGTCTCTCTCTCTCCTAGAAATAAATAAAAAAAATTTAAAAAAAAGAAAAAAAGAAATAGAATCGCATAATGTATGGTGTTTTGTGACTGGCTTTTTTTCACTTAGCGTGTTTTCAATATTCATCGCCGAAACATGTATCAGCAATGCATCCCTTATTGCGGCCAAATGATATTCCATTATATGACTGTGTGTGGAATTATTATTGCAGGAAAATGCCAATCTAAACATTTTGTTTATCACATGATGGACATTTGGGTCATTTCCACCTTTTGGCTCTTAGGAATAATGCAACTATAAACATTCACATAGAAAATTTCTTTTGAAGGGAAAAACCTGGTGTTTTCTTGAGGGCTAAAACCTGTTCTAAATGGACACAGTCACAAAAACTATCTCCTTGAGCAGATTTTTGGCAAATTTCCACCTTTCTTATTTTCTCTCCGGCCCTCCCATCGTTCTTGTTTTAAACACACTATGATCCTCTGCTCTCGCTGGCTGACTCATGTCTGTTTGTTCAACAACTACATGGCAATCAGTCTGTTGAAGAATACACAAAGACCCTTAGGGGACAATGAAAGTGTCACTATAAATGAAGCATCAAGTCCTTTATGAAGCTCAGGCTGGGAAAAGATGTGTGGGTGAGTTGGGTGGGTGGGTCTGGGTGTGAAAGGCTGTATCTGTGTTCAAAAGCATTAAAGGTCTCCCCACAGGTGCGGAAAGGCTGGCCAAATCATGTTAGACAAACGCAGTGGTTGAAGCCCTGCCAAAAAAGGAGAGGCATTTGAATTAGGTGCAGTACACCTGGCCCATTAGCTCATTGAACTGTTCTTCACTGCTCACATAAAGATGTGATTTACCAGAATCCCGTCTAACCATTAGTTTTAATTTTTTTTAATGTTTTATTTATTTTTGAGAGAGAGAGAGTATGCGTGGGGGAGGGGCAGAGAGAAAGAGAGACACAGAATCTGAAGCAGGCTCCAGGCTCTGAGCTGTCAGCACAGAGCCTGACATGGGGCTCAAACTCATGAACCACAAGATCATGACCTGAGCTGAAGTCAGACGCTTAACCAACTGGGCCACCCAGGAGCCCTTTAACCATTAGTTTTAATACAAGACAATAAATTGTGGAAAAGTCACAGGAGTCTTAGTTATTGCTGAATTATATCATGGAGCACCCAAAAGAAGAACATTTTTTAAAAATATGTTTTAAGTTTATTTATTTTGGGAGACAGAGATCATGAAGGGCAGAGAGGGAGAGAGAGAGGATCCCAAGAAGGCTCAGCACTGTCAGCGTGGAGCCCTATATCGAGATTGAACTCACGAACTGTGAGATCACGACCCGAGCTGAAATCAAGAGTCAATGCTTAACCAACTGAGCCACCCAGGCACCTATGAAAGAAGAAATTTTTAAGTATACTGATGGAGCAAGTCACTAACTGCCTGTTTTGACTAAGGGTTTCTTCCCCCCTCCCCTGTTATTTTTCTTTTTCTTTCTTTTTTTTTTTTTTTAGCATGGGAATATGGTTTTCAAAATAAGGGCATTTTCATAGTAATAATATACAGTAGGAGTGTATACTGGAATAATGGACTCACAATGTTGTTTCAACAACTATATAATAAGTAGAGAACTTACCATGTGCCAGATACCATGCCACATGCCAGATGTGCTGTTGTGAAATAAGGTGAACATGGTCCCTGCCTTCCACTGTTCCAGACAGGGTTATTTGTGACTTGTGGATTAGCAAATTGTTCCTGACACCTATACTGGAAGTTTCAGCCCTGTAGAATCTGGTTAGATAACTAATATTCCTCTTATGCCTTTGAATAGCAATCTAACAACTGGATACTTGATGTGCTGGACACAATGCTAGGAACAAGTTCAAGAATCATTAAAATAGATGCTCCTTGCCTTCAAAGAACTAACAGTCTAGGATGTGCATATACCTGTGCAATACCATATACCATAGTATATGCATATACCATATATGTGATGGAAGACTCTAGAATGGGGAACACAGGAGTCATTTATTCTCTCAAGGATATGGTTGGTGGTTGTGCAGAGGAAAAGAAGTGGGGAGTTTTCGCAGAGTGAGGGTTGAGCCCAAGTCTTGAGTATTAAAAGGATTGGGGCAGATAGGGAAGGAAGTTAAGGGAAATCTGTATAAGTACCTAGCGCTAACCGATTGTACCACTGGAGCTCTGGAAGTTAAGGAATTTTGGTGGGAACAGCTTGAGGAAGCACCCAGGGGCATGAAATGGGTGTGTGGAGGAATGGCAGATGGCAGACATTCTGTCTACTCTTTCCTCTGTCACATCCCAAAGAGGAAAGACTCAGACCCAAAGACTGTTCTGGTTAAACTTTTCAGTGGAAAGTTAAGACCAGTCTGTCATTTATCATTTGAACACCTGAAAAGTCTCTAAGCACATCAAAGTATGCAAAACTTTCTGGGGCTTACCGCATAATCAACTTCAATTTCTATAAAAGCAAAGGACAAGCTTAATAGTCAAATGATGTTGATTGATAGGATCCTGCCATATCAACACTAAATAGAGACTAAAGTTTAAGAAGTTTAGTATGTCCTTTAGCAAAACTGACACTGGGTCTTGTAATGGCTTTGACTTGGATATAACTGGTAATACTCTTATTTTTATGTTTATTTATTTATTTTGAGAGAGACACAGAGAAGGGGAGAGAGAGAGAGAATGTATGTGTACACAGGTGGGGAAGGGGCAGAGAGAGAGGGAGAGAGAGAATCCCAAGCAGGATCCATACTGTCAGCATAAAGCCCAACAGGGGGCTCAATCCCACAAACCATAGATTCATGACCTGAGCTGAAATCAAGAGTTGGACACTTAACCGACTGAGCCACCCAGGTGCCCCGACTTAGTTTCTAAGCCTTGGTTTCTTCATCTATAAATAAGGGACAATAACAGAGTTATTTTGAAAATTAAATAAGTAATTATATCTCAATAGAAATTGGGGGGAAAGCCACTGAGCAAAAAAAAAAAGGAAAAAGAAAATAAGAAAATATATGTAAAGTGATAACCACAATACCTGGCATATAGGACATCCACAATATAGACAGCTCTTTTTGTTATTATTATTCTGGTAATCACACTATAGAAAACTGTTAATGTTCTCAATAGTCATATTTTCTAAAATTTTTTAAAATTAATTTTTGGGGTAATTTTGAATATATTCTTGATATTTAATAAGAGCCTATGGTTAACCCTTTTGTACAATGAACATCCTTTGATGACTTGTTCTTTACGTGGATAAGAAATTTCATGTGCAGTTTCTGCTTGCTGGCAGTATTTACCCCTTTCTGTCTTAATATTTAGAACTTATAGCTGTTTTTTTTACATTTATTTGTTTACTTTGACACAGAGAGAGCACAAGTGGGGGAAGTACAGAGAGAGAGAATCCAAAGTAGGATCTGCACTGTCAGCACAGAGCCCGATGTGGGGCTCAAACCCATGAGCCAAAATCAACAGTCAGACGCTCAATTGACTGAACAACTCAGGCGCCCCATAAACTTTCTAGCTTTAATATCCACTAATATACATGATTATTTTGAGCCAGTATTGAGGTTGGTTTTCCTGGGAAGCAGATCCTGAAATGTAATGAGGAATGTGAAAGGTTTGGGGGGAATAAAATAACAGGAAAGAAGGCAGAATTGAGCAGGGATAGCCTTCAGACTCATTGCAGCCAGATGAGATCAGCCAGGCCAAAGGAGAGTTCCACACAAGATTTACTCATTAACCTCACCAGGAGCGCAGTGGAAAGGCTACCCTACCTTGATCGATTATTGATCAGAGCTGTTCTGAGAAGCACATAACCTTAGTTTTCACCGGCTGGTTTAGTAATCTTCCAGAGAGCTCCAAGAAAGGCATGCCATTCATCTGGAAGCCGAGATGGGCTCGAAAGGAGAAGGCTGGAGGTCTTCAGCTAGTGAAAATGCACATAGCCAGGCAGAGTCTCTTGCTGGAACACCTGGGCAGGGCATGTCTGTGTTGGCCACGAGACAGGGGATAATGCTGTGGGTAATGGACCTCACCTTAGACTGTTTGGGTTGCTGTAACAGAATGCCATGTTTTTCTCTGTAATCAGGCCATTTATGTTTGTTATTTATTGTGCACAGACTCCCACCCTTCCTTTGAGGCTAGAGGGGTGCTAGCTTCCCCAGTGATTACATTTCAAAGTGTTGGGATTCCTGAGTGGCTCAGTTGGTTTAGCGTCAGGCTCTTGATCTCAGCTCAGGTCATGATCTTGTGGTTCATGGGTTCAAGCCCCGCATCTGGCTCTGTGCTGACAGCATGGAGCCTGCTTGAAATTCTCTCTCCCTCTCTCTCTGCCCCTATGCTACTGGTGCTTACTTTCTTTCTCTCTTTTTCTCTCTCTCCCTCTTTCTCCTCCTGTCTCTCTCCCTCTCTCCCTTTCTCTCTCCCTCTCTTTCTCCCTCTCTCTCTCCCTCTCTCCTTCTCTCTCTCAAAATAAATAAGTAAACTTAAAAAAAAATAAATCCATCAAAGTGTCATCTCCCAGGCCATTGGGAAAGACAGTCCTGGGAGTAAAACTGGCTAGAGGCTTTTAAAAAGGTTTACAAAAGGGCAAGAAAGAATGAACAATGACAAGATTTCTTATGTAAATGCTTTAACAAAAGGGAGGTCAGGTCCTGGAATCAGGAAGAGGCTTGTCTAAAGCCTATCTAAGGTTTAGTCCTGGGGAGGGAAACACAAAGCTATTTTGGTCAAAAAGGACACTCCTAAATGTACTTGCACGTAATTTATCTTCAAACTATAGGCTCTTCTGTCAGTGTTCACAATGCTTCCTCTTTATTATGTCATGTTTACTTGACAAAATCTGCCCAATAAGCATTGTTAAAGCATTTTATAATTACATGAAAGTTGTATCACCGTGATGTAACAGTAAAATTAACATGCTTTGTATGTAATTTGTCATTGCTAACAGAATATAGATAAGCCAAAAGAGATGCGTATAGGTGTTCGCTAAATGTTTGCTGATTAATGATTGAAATTTGCTTGATTTCATGATTCATTTCTTCCTAAAGTATCAGAAGATGTTTATTAATTGCTTTTTATGTTTCAAGAGCATTTGGAAAGTATTTCAGGATATTTCTTTTTTTTTAAGTTTATTTATTTTCTTAGTAAATCTATACCCAACGTGGGGCTTGAACTCACAACCCCAAGATCAAGAGTCACATACTCTATGGACTGAGCCAGCCAGGCACCTCTCAGGATATTTCTTTAAACAGTTCATGTCACATACAAGGCTGAGAATGACTTTTAAAGACCCTGGGGCACTTATTCAGTTAAGCAATCAGTTTCAGCTCAGGTCATGATCTCACAGTTCATGAGTTCGAGCCCCACATGAGGCTCACTGCTGTCAGCGTGTCAGTGCAGAGCCCCGTTCAGATCCTCTGTCCCCCTCTCTCTTCCCCTCCCCACCCTCAAAAAATAAATAAAACATTAAAGAAAAAAACCCAGACTAACACCCTGAGCCTCTGACTCCACAGAGGAAATTCAATAATGTTTATACAGGAGAAGTAGCATACAGCTTTGTACCAAGTGGAGGGTCAATTTTTTTTTTAACTCAAACTCAGTCTGAAAGTTATTCTTCTCTCTGAAGGGTGCAAATATTATAATTCCCTCCAGTTCTACTATTGAGGAGAATGTGGAGGGAAGAGACTGAATGAAAGCTAGTAATCGCACAATGCCTAAGAGTGGCAGAAAGCAGTGGGTCCAGGGAAATAAAAACAGAAATTGTTCCAGAGGGGCACCCGGAAGTAAGCAGAGTGGGGAAATATCACTTTCTTCCTATATGCTTGATTAAGACCATAAATAAAAATAATTCAGTGATCCAGAAGTTTTTGCTATTACTATTAAATACTGACATACAAAGAAATGACCATCTCAATGATGGTCAGTTGGGGACAGCAAGGGTCAGACAGATGAGAATAAGTAGTATCTAGATAATAAAGGAAAAGAAATTGGAGTGAGTTCAAATAAAGGACGATTAGCCAACACATACTTGGCTTACTCTCAGAAGGAAAAGGTCTGAAGTTTTCTCAGAAACTTACATATTTTACTCATAATTTATAATAAGTAATTATGCTTAAGTTAAGGTAAAGTCTCTATAGTTTCCATTCCAAAATGTAGTTTCAATAATTTCAACTCATCCTTTACTTTTTTTTTTTCAAAAGTTCTAGAGATAAAAGACCCCTCTAGGTTTTGAAGATGGGAAATCATCTTCAGGGGAATCCCAGCTGACCATTGCAGTTAACATTCTGGAGCGCAGTAGGACAGGGAAGATAAACAGAGCCCTCTTTGCAGGCCTGAATCTTGCTCCCATGCCGCAGCCTGGAATAAGGAGGTCTCCCAGCAACCTATTTCCCCTTTACATCGAGTGCTTCTTCAAGGCAGTTCTCACAAGAAAGGTGTGACTAGTGTTTGAGGGTCCTTGGCAACGCACCTTGCAAACTGTACTCTCAGAACTTGCCATGGGAGAGCAACCATTTATTTTCTAAACAAAGGTCAAGATTAAGCTTGAAGGATTTAGCTAAATCTCTGCTACAAGAGGATTCAGTTAAGACCGGAGCTCACCTCCTCCTGCCTGAACTTCACCAAAGATAAAATCTGTCTGAGGCACAAGGGAGCAAAGGTGCTTGAGGCACAAATGTTATTTATAATACTGCCCTCTAGGATTTTGTGAAAACGAGTCCATAGGAGGTGTTAAAATGCCTCCAATTTTTTCTCCTGGTTTTGTTTTTGTTTAGTTCAACCCAGGAGCATCATATGACTGAGTGATTCCAAAAGAGAAGAGGAAATAGTGGTATGGGTTTATTTTTCATCTTGTATGTCTGGTTTGATTTGATCATTTCATTTTTTTTAATGTTTTATTTATTTCTAGGAGAGAGAGAGAGAGAGAGAGAGAGAGAGAGACAGTGTGAGCAGGAGAGGGTCAGAGAGAGGGGGAGTCACAGAATGAAACAGGTTCCAGGCTCTGAGCTGGCAGTCAGCACAGAGCCCGACGCGGGGCTCGAACCCACGAACCGCGAGACAATGACCTAAGCAAAAGTCGGACGCTTTAACTGACTAAGCCAGCCAGGAGCCCCTGATTTGATCATTTCAGCAGGGACAATATGTATATTGCAAATTCCTGCAAAGGCAGGCATAAGTAATCTCTATTCTTTTGCCATTTTAATAAAATTATTAAATAGAAGGCATCAGATATTGCATTTGCCTGCAACTATATTTTCTTTAAAGAAACATGATCAGTTGGAAGTGGCACTAGGATTGTTTAATGTAGGTCCATTTGCAACTCCTTTAAGTTTCTATGCAGCTCTGTCGATGTTTTCCATCTCTGACGTTGACATCTTGTCAATTACAGTAACTAACCTCTCTACCTGTGTATCTACAGGGAACTGGCCGGCCTGTGAATTTAGGAAATGTATGGTGCCATTGAGTCCGGGAAAATACAACAGTGGTTCCGGAAGTGGGTAAAATAATCTCTCAGGAGGTAGAAGGAGTTATCAATTTCCTCCACCTTGGTTTTGGTTACACCTCCTCATTTTTTTCCCCTTTTGAAAATCTAAATAACATGCAAAGTTTGATATAGACAGATTTTTAATCTTGCCAAGAAAACAGCCATATATAATATATAAAATATATAATGTATAATATATAATATACAATGCACAATGTATGATATATAATTAATATATAATGGCTTGTTCCTAATTTCCAGAAAAAATAAAGAAAAAAAAATTACGCCAGAGAGCCAATGAGAAGACCCTAGGACACTCAGAACTTGTAAATGAAACACATTGTTTCCTTTAGTTTGGGTTTTTCCTTTCATGAGGAAAACTCTTAAGATACACAGAAAGTGTTCTTTATGGCTGGAAGCTCTTACATGCTAATGGATTTTGACAGTGTGTTACAGCTTGTTTAATCCAATTGAATCTGATTATTCATGTCAGTAACAAGATAAACTAGTTGACAGAAGGAATTTTTTTCAGCCACTAGTTCATATCAAATCTGCAAATTCAGTTGTCTAGAAAAGAAGAGGTAGGGACAGGAGAGGGTTCACAGAAGTGTATTAATAATCCACGCTCTTCCTGAAATCTGAATTTGACTATGGAGAAGGTGTTGACTGTGGAGACAATTAATGCTCATTCTCTAAAAAACAGGGTGGAAACTTTCCAGTGGAGGAGACCCCATTCATCAAAATACAGTTTCAACCATGCCCAGCCCATTTACACACACACATATACATACACACCATCTATTCTACTACGATACGAATGCTTGGTGTTTCCTAAATAGAAAAAATTGTCCTCTCTTCTGTTTCCAGCCTTTGCACATTGTATCCTTTGCCCAGAATATCCTCCTTTGAACTGACAAGTTTCTTCTTCAAAATGCAGCAAAAATACCACCTTCTTAATGAAGTCCTCTAGGATTCCCCTTAGCATCCCAGAGTGGTTTGTATATCCTCTTAATCCAATGTCGCCTCAACCTTCTTTGTGCTTCAGCACCCCAGGGATCTAGCATGATCCTGTTAGTGATGGCGGCTCAGTGGGATTCTATCTGAGAAAGGAATGGCAGGGTTAGGGTTAGGGCACAAATGCCTCTCTCCTGTGGGGTTGAAACTTCCAGGATAAGAGTGTAATTTGAAGCACTCAGAGTCCCCCTGCCCTCCTCCCGCCCCATCCAAAATTCTGGCTTACCCACTCTCCAGTCCATAGCCAGTCACCGCTCCAGTTTTCCTCTTGCACAGCATGTTGTCAATACTTCTTTATGCTCCTTTGTACTACATGGTATTATTCATCTTTATGGTCATTGTGCCCCTTCCCCTCAGTACAGCCCCTCATATATAGTGGGTGCTCAACACACATTTGTTCAAGAACTAGTGAGTGAACGAGTGAGTAATTACTGAGTAAAGGAATGGTTTCTGGGACACTATAGGCAGTTGGCATTCGTAATTGGTGAAAAGATGAACCAAAAAAAAAAAAAAAGAAAAGAAAAGAAAAGAAAGTTCTTCAAACTGAAAAGAAGGGGTTCTAACTGGTACCATAAAATCATATAAAAGTATAAAATTCATGGACAAAGACAATTATACCTAATATAGTCAAATTCAAAATACACTAATATTGTAATAGTAGTGTTTACATCTCATATAACTTTAGTACAAAGGTGAAAGAAAAAAGTAGCAAAAATGACCAAAATAATCTGTTAATGGATATGCAGTATGAAAATATATAAATTGTGATATCAAAAACATAAAATAACTGGGGAGCAGGAGTAGTAAGTCTTTACCTATCAATAATTACTTTAATGTAACGGACAAAATTCTCTAATCAAAATTCTCTAATCAAGGGATGGAAAAATATCCCATATAAATGAAGACTAAAGGGGAGTAAAGATAGCTGTATTTATATCAGAAAAATAGATTTTAAGCCAAAACCTATAATAAAAGATAAAGAAGGTCACTACCTAATGATAAGACAAAACTATCAAGAGGAAATAACATTGTAAATATATATGCAACCAACCTGAAAGCACATAAATATACAAAGCAAATATACAAAATATACAAATATACAAAGCAGATCCTAAGGGAGAAATAGACAGCAATACAGTAATAGAAAGGAACTTCCCCACGATCAACAATGGATAGATCATTTAGACAGAAAATTAGTTTTCTGGTTTTTTTAAAGATTTTTTTAACGTTTATTTATTTTTGAGAGACAGAGTGTGAGCAGGGGAGGTGCAGAGAGAGAAGGAGACACAGGATCTGAAGCAGGCTCCAGGCTCTGAGCTGTCAGCACAGAGCCCGATGCAGGGCTCGAACTCACGAACTGCAAGATCATGACCTGAGTTGAAGTCGGCCGCTTAACCAACTGAGCTATCCAGGCACTCCTAGACAGAAAATTAGTAAGGAAACACTGGACTTAACCTATGCTTTCGACCAAATGGGCCTAAAAAACATCTACAGCACATTCCATCCAACAGCAACAGAATACACATTCTTTTCAAGCACACGTTCTTGAGATAAATGGAATATTCTCTGGGGTAAATCAAATATTAGACCACAAAATAAGTCTTTACAAATTTAAAAAAATTGAAATCATTTCAAGTATCTTTTTCAACCATGATGTCTGAAATTAAAAATCAGTACCAGGAAGAAAACTGGAAAATTAAAAAATAAAGTAAAACTTTGCAAGCATAATTCATTTTGGAAACATACTTACAATCCAAAGTGCTTGTACATCAAAGCAAATTTCCCCATAAGAAATAATGAAAACTCGGGTGGTTCATTCCACCACCCAAAAATATTAATATAAAAATGATTACAACACTGTAATATAATATTAAATTTAAAGACAATACAAAATATAAAGAAAAATAAATTAACTTGCGCTTACCTTTGTAAACCTTCATGGCTGGTGTGAGGTGGACAGAGGAGGGTTATTGTGTAGAATGACTTTCACTATCACTAACAGATGTTGACTATAGTACAGTATAAATAAAGTCTTGTCATCTACTGTATTTAATGTAACTGGCAATAAGGCAGCAGAAGAAAGGGTCTATACCTGCCGGCAGCCTGACCTAGAATGAAGCAAAGCATTTCTTTTTTTTTTTTTAATTTTTTAATGTTTATTTTTGAGAGGAGACAGTGAGAGCAGGGAGAGTCAGAGAGAGAGAGAGGGAGACACAGAATCTGAACCAGGCTTTAGGCTCTGAGCTGTCAGCACAGAGCCTGACATGGGGATTGAGCCCACAGACCGTGAGGTCATGACCTGAGCCAAAGTCGGATGCTCAACCGACTGAGCCACCCAGGCGCCCCGAAGCAAAGCATTTCTAAGCTTACTCTTGTCTGGAAAAGCAAAGGACTGTCCATAGGTGCTTTGAAGCAACAAAAACACACTAGTGCCAGTTGTGGGCACCTTCCAATGTTCTGAAAAATCACTGATTTCTGCTAAACACCACAGCCTGAGACTGAGCANCTGTGAGCATGTGATGTTCGGTGTCATGTACTTCTCATCTTGCAAGACATTGCTCATGTATCAAGTTAAAATGTATTAGAAATATTTGCTACAGCACTTGCAGAACAAGTTACTCGCAATCCAAGATTTTACTGTTATGTGAGATGGAACAACACATTCTTTTTTTTTTTTAACTTTTAAAAAATATTTATTCACTTTTTGAGAGAGAGCATGAACAGGGAGAAGGGCAAAGAGAGGAGGGGAGAGGAATTCTCGAGTAGGCACCATCTCAGCATGGATCTAATGAACTGTGAGACCATGACCTGAGCTGAAACCAACAGTCAGACTCCCAACCAACCGGGCCACTCCGGTGCCCCAGAACAACACATTCTTGAACAACCAATGGGTCAAAGAAGAAATCAAAACAGAGGTCAAAAAATATCTTGAGACAAATTAAAATGGAAATGCAAAATACCAAAACTTATGGGATATAGCAAAAAGATTTCTAAGAGGGAGGCCTGTATTTGTTGCCTACTTTAAGGAAAAAGAAAGATTTTAAATAAACAACCTAACTTGATGCCTGAAGAAACTAGAAAAAGATGAACAAACTAAGCTAAAGTTAGTGAAAAGAGGATGTAATAAACATCAGAACAGAAATAAATAAAATAGGGGAGCCTGGGTGGCTCAGTTGGTTAAGTGTCCAACTTCAGCTCAGGTCATGATCTGTGGTTCTTCAGTTCAAGCCCCTCATTGGACTCTGTGCTGCAGCTCAAAGCCAGGAGCCTGCTTCAGATTGTGTGTCTCCCTCTCTCTCTGTCCTTTCCCCATTCATGCTCTGTCTCTCTCAAAAATGAATAAACAGTTAAAAAATTTTTTTAAAAGAAAGAAAGAAAATAAAATCTAGAGAGACAATAGAAAAGATTAATAAAACCAAGAGCTGGTTTTTTGAAAAGATAAACAAATTGATAAGCCCTTAACTAGACTAAGAAAAAAAAGAAGAAGACTCAAATTAGAAATAAAAGAGGAGACATTACAACTGATACCACAGAAATACAAAGGATCATAAGAAATCACAATTAACAATTACACATCAACAAAATGGACAACCTAGAAGACATAAGTAAATTCCTAGAAGTGCACAACCTACCAAGACCGAATTATGAAAAGATAGATATAGAAAATCTGAATAGAGCAATTGCTACTAAGTGATTGACTCAGTAATCAAAAACCTCTCAATGAACAAAAGTCTAGGACTGGATGGCTTCACTAGTGAATTCCACCAAGCATTTAAAGAAAAATGAATAGTAATCTTTTTCAAACTCTTCCAAAATATTGAAGAGGAGGGAACACTTCTCAACTCACTTAATGAGGCCAGCATTACCCTGATACTGAAGCCCAGCAAGGACCCTAAAAAGAAAAGAAAATGAGGGGCACTTGGGTGGCTCAGTTGGTTGAGCGACCAACTGTTGATTTCAGCTCAGGTCATGATCCCGGGATCATGGGATTGAGTCCTGGATCAGGCTCTGCACTGAGCATGGAGCCTGCTTATGATTCTCTCTCTCTCTCCCTCTCTCTCTCTCTCTCTCTTTCTCTTTTTGCCTCTCTCCCCAGCTTGCACTGGGAAGAAAAAATTTTTTAAAGAAAAGAAAATTATATGCCATTATCCCTGATGGACAAAAATGCAAAACTTCTCGATAAAATATTGGCAAACTGAATTCAACTTCACATTAAAAGGATTATCTACCATGATGAAGTTGGATTATTTCCCTGGATATCAAGAATGATACAACATATACAAATCAATAAATGTGATATACCACATTAACAGAATAAAAGATAAAAACCATATGATCATCTCAATAGATAACAGAAAAAGCAGTTGACAAAAACAACACCTTTCAGAATAAAACTCTCACCAAAGTAGTTGTAGAGAAAATGTACCTAAACATAATAATATCTATATGTATAAACCCACAGTTCACATCATACTCAATGGTGAAAAGTTAAAAGTATTTTTTCTAAGTTCAGGATCAAGACAAGGCTGCCCACTGTCATCATGTCTACTCAGTGTAGACTTACACTGAGCTCAGCAATTAAGCAAGAAAAAAAGATCCAAATTAGAAAGGAAAAAGTAAAATTGTCTCTATTTGCACATAATATAATCTTATATATTGAAAATCCTAAAGACTCTACTAAAAACTGTTAAAACTAACGAATGAATTCAGTGAAGTTCTGGAGTATAAAATCAACATACAAAAATCAGTTGCATTTCAAAACACTAATATCAATCTACCCAAAAGAGACATTATGGAAGCAATCCCATCTACAAGAGCAACAGAGGCAATGACATATCAGGAATAAATTTAGCCAAAGAAAGGTGCATACACTGTAAACTATAAAATATTGGTGAAATAATTGAAGACACAGATAAATGTTCACAGATTGGAAGAATTAACGTTATTGCAATGTACCTTCTACAGATTCAATGATATCCCTATGAATATTGGAATGCATTTTTCACAGAAATAGAAAACAATCTTAGAATTCATATAGAACAACAAAAGATCCCAAATAGCTAAAACAATTAAGAACAAGAACAAAATTGGAGGCATCGTACTTCCTGTTATCAAACTCTATTATTAAGGATACAGTAACCAAAACAGTATGGTATTGGCATAAAAACAGACACATAGAAAATTAGACAGAATAGAGAACCCACAAATGAACCCACACATAAATAGTTAACTAGTTTTCAACAAAGTTTCCAAGAAAGGGGAAAAGATAATCTCTTCAATAAATAGTGTTGGGAAAACTGGATGTCCACATGCAAAAGAATAAAATTGGACCATTATCTTATACCAATGAGAAAAGTCAACTCAAAATGAATTAAAGACATAGATGTAAGACCTGAAACCATAAAACTTTTAGAAGAAAATACAGAGGAAAAATTCCTTGATGTTGGTCTTGGCAATGATTGTTTTTGTGATTGACACCAAAAGCACAGGCAACAAAAACAAAAATAATCAAGTGAGGCTGTGCAAACAGACAGCAAAAGGAACAGGCAACAAAATGAAAAAATAAGCTGCAGAATGGAGAAAATTTCTGCAGACTGTGAACCTGATAATGGATGAATACCCAAAAGATATAAGGAATGCATACAACTCAATAGGAAGAAAATAAATAACCTGATTTAAAAATGGGGCGTCTTACTTCACTTAACAGAAGACTATAAGGAAAGGATAGGGGGGAAAATAGTTACAGAGAGAGAGGGAAGTAAATCACAAGAGACTTTTAAATACAGAGAACAAACTGATGGCAGGGGGAGAGGGGAAAATGGGTGATGGGTGATGGGCATTGAGGAGGGCAGTTGTTGGGATGAGCACTGAATCACGGGAATCTACCCCCGAAACCAAGAGCACACTGTATACACTGTATGTTAGCCAACTTGACAATAAATTATATTTTAAAAAATGGGCAAAGGACCTGAATAGATACTTTTTCAAAAAAGACATACAAACGGTTAATGGATATATGTAAAGATGTTCAACATCACTCATCATCAGGGAAATGCAAATAAAAACCACAGCGAGATAATACGTCACACCTATTATGACAGCTATTATGAAAAGTCATAAGATTACAAGTGTTAGTAATGGTGTGGAGAAAAGTGAGCCCTTGGGATTATAAATTGGTTCAGTCAGTATGGAAAACAGTATGGAGTTTACTCAAAGAATTAAAACTATAAATACTATATACTCTAGCTGAGGACACATATAAAGGCAACAGGGTCAGTATATCAGAGATAGCTGCACTCCCATGTTCATTGCATCATTATTTACAGTAACCAAGACATGGAAACAACCTAAGTGTCTATTGACAGATGAATGGATAAAGAAAATATGATATATACATATATGGAATATTAGTCAGACTTTAAAAAGAAAGAAATCCTGTGATTTGCAAAAAAAATGGTTGAAACTGGAAGACATTAAGCTAAATGAAATAAGCCAGGCACAGAAAGCTAAATATCACATGATCTCATTTGTACACTAAATCTAAAAAAAAAAAAAAAGAAAGAAAGAAAAAAGAAATCAGATTCCTGGTAGCAGAATAGAATGGTGGTTCCAAGAGCCTGGGGGCGGGGGAGGGGAGGGAAGGGAAGGGATAAACTGATCAAAGGGTATAAACTTTCAGTTATGAGATGAATATCTTCTGAAGACCTAATATATTGCATGGGTACTATAATTCATAACAATGCAGTGTATATTTAAAAAAATTTTTTATGTCTTTGTTTTGAGAGACAGAGACAGAGAGGGAGTGGGAGAGGAGCAGGGAGAGAGGGAGAGGGAGCTCCAGGCCTGCTCGACCCACGGACTGTGAGATCATGACCTAGGCCGAAGTCAGACGGTTAACCGACTGAACCACCCAGGCACCCCTGCAGTGTATATTTGAAATTTGCTGGGGCACCTGGATGGCTCAGTCGATTAAGCGTCCAACTTCAGCTTATGTCATGATCTCACGGTTCGGGAGTTCGAGTCCCACATCAGGCTCTGTGCTGACAGCTCAGAGCCTGGAGCCTGCTTCGGATTCTGTGTCTCCCTCTCTCTTGCCCCTCCCCTACTTGCATTCTGTATCTCTCTCTCTCTCTCTCTCAAAAATAAATAAAAACATTAAAAAATTAAAATAAAGAAATTTGCTAAGAGAGCAGATCTCAAGTATTCTTACCACACACATGAAGAGGTAATGAATTTATTAATTAGTTTAATTGTGGTCATCATTTCACAATGTATACATATATCAAAACATCACATTGTACATCTTAAATATATACAACTTTTATTTGTCAAAAATGAATGAATGAATGAAAAGCTCACTTGGACACCGAGGTGAGAAGTTTCTCTCCCATTAATTCACATGCTTTCAGCCATTCCTTTGAAGATAAATAGACTTTGAGGTAAAAGGAAAGCAGCTGAAAACAAGAATGTGGAACAAACACTCCCTAAGTAAGACAAGCTGCCAAAGCGCGTTCATTTCTAGCCTCGGGACCCCCTTCTGCACTAGTCTCTGAAAGAAACTTGTTTGCCCTCCCCAGAGGGGAGGCTGGGATGTCGCCTCCTGATTGAGTTGTTTGTCAGCCATCACCACCACCGAAACCATGACGAAGAAGCTCACTGAAACAAGAAATCTGTTTAACAACGGCAAAAAAAGAACCACCGTTTCCTCAAAGTTTCATTTTCCCAAGCAGATAACTCCCCTTTTCACGGCCTTGAAGGATCTTCCTCTGAAGTACTGTAGCTGGGCCAGCATTTCTTGTACAGAGCAATACTATGCACATGTATTAGAGGAAACATATAAACTTTTAGAAGTGGCCTTATTGACAATTTCTTTACATAGCTAACGGAGCGTTTTCCTCAAATACTTTAGACCTTTTCGTCCTCCCTAAGCACTGAGTTTTGCCCAACAGTTGGAAGCATTGCAACACGTTGCCTTAACTTAATTATTCAGAGATTTAACTTTTTAGGGTGGCAGGGCTGGGAATAAGAAATCACCTACAGTTTCAACTTTGATTCCATTGATCACCACGGAGCAGAAAGATGGTGCAGGAACAAGGGAATAGTGGTAGAGAGAGGAGAGAGCGCGACTATGGCTACTGCTCTGAGGTTTTATTTCCATGTCCAGTTTTCAAGATCTGTTTTCCTTTTCATTTTTATTGGTCATTGGTTCAGAATGCAAATGCTGACCCTATTCATTCATGTGAAATGTATGAAATACTATCAATTTAAAAACAAACATTTGGGGGCTCCTGCGTGGCTCATTTGGTTGGGTGTCCGACTCTTGATCTCAGCTCAGGTCATGACCTCATGGTTGGTTGGCTTGGACCCCGCGTTGGGCTCTGTACTGACGCCACGAGCCTGCTTGGGGTTCTCTCTCTCTCTGTGTCTCTCCCTGTCTCTGTCTCTCTCTGTGTCTCTCTCTTTGCCCCTTCCCCATTTGCACTCTCTCTCAAAATAAATAAACTTTAAATTAATTAATTAAATGAATAAATGCAAACATCTGAAAGAAAACTGGTTTCAAAACTATCTAGATGTGAACACAGTCACTTAATGGCTGGAGTTTCAAATTTTCTTGCAGTTAACTGGAGATCTTTTGATAGAGTCTTTAAGTTGTTTTCTGATTTTTCTCAGGCATACAAATATATAACAAATCATAAATAACAGAAATATAACTGCGGCATACACTAGGCTATAGGTGATATTCTTTTTAAAAAAATTTTTTTAATGTTTTTTATTTATTTCTGGGAGAGGGAAAGAGAGGGAGGGAGAGAGAGAGAGAGAGAGCATGAGCAGGGGAGGATCAGAGAGAGGGAGACACAGAATCTGAAGCAGGCTCCAGGCTCTGAGTTAGCTGTCAGCACAGAGCCCGATGCGGGGCTCAAACGCAGGAACCGTGAGATCATGACCTGAGCTGAAGTCGGACGCTTAACCGACTGAGCCACACAGGTGCCCCCATAGGTGATGTTCTTAAGCAGATGTGGCCAGAGTAGAGATCTGTATCAGTACCAGGCTGGATTTGCCTCTCCCTCGTACTGAATTTTAATCCTTCTTGACTTTTTTTCTACATCCCCATGCTGTTGTATGCCAGACCAGTCACTTCCTGCTAATAGGACGGTACTCTAAAGGTACAGAGTTTCTGTGCACTTTTGTAACTGTTCTAAATTCAGAGCTGCTCATACAGGCTTTCCATCCCAGTCATATGAACATCACCAGCCACATTACTATTGCTCTTGCTATTTCTATTTCTGTTCTGAAGTGCTCTTCTATACGTCTCTATTGCAGGAAGCAGATATGACCTTTTATGTGACTAATATCAAATGCTCTAGGCTTCTTGCCTGAGTTACCATGAGTGGAAATGTGAGGACGCCGTTGTAGCTTTGAGAATGAACAAGCCCTGCTCTCATTCAACTGCTGTCCTCAAAGCTTCGCTTAGCGTTGGATTCCAAGTAAGATCACTTCTTGATTGTTACTAAGACACTCTTTTTTCCACAGCTTCATTGAGATATAATTGACATATAACATTGGAAGGCACACTCTCGATGTGGATCCCAGACTAGTCTATCATGACTTGGCTTTTTAACCAGTTCATAGTACTCCACGAACATTTGTGAAAGATGCTTCCAATGTCCAATGAGGAAAATAGTCTACATACTCCAACTTACTTGACAAACATTTCCCAAGTTTCTAAGCCCCTATAGATAGAATTAAAACAGATAATGATAGTGGGATGTCAGAAAGCTTCTCTTTTCCTGTTGAAGGCAGAGGAATTCAGAAGAGTCTGAAATTGGTACAAATGGGGTTCAAGTGGAACCTAAGGGTCTAATTCCTGACTTTAAGGTTTTAAACTTAGTAGAATAGTAAATAGTTTGTTGTGTTCTTTAAGAAGTTTTAGAACACAGGGGTGCCTGGGTGGCTCAGTTGGTTGAGTGTCCAGCTTTGACTCACGTCATGATCTCATGGTTCGTGGGTTCTAGCTCTGCGTCGGGCTCTGTGCTGACAGCCAGCTCAGAACCTGGAGCCTGCTTCAGATTGTGTATCTCCCTCTTTCTCTGACCCTCCCCTGCTCATGCTCTCTCTCTCAGAAATAAAAAAAAAAAAAAAGAAATTTTAGAACACAATTTTTTGTACAAATATTTATTGAGAATCTACTAAATATCAGGCAACAAGAATCAATGAGACACTGTCCCGGTCCCCATGGAGCTTACAGTATAGAATCAAGGTCATGATCTCACTGTTGGTGAGTTTGAGCCCTACATTGGGCTCTCTGCTGTCAGCACGGAGCCTGCTTTGGATCCTCTATCCCCCCTCTCTCTACCTCTCCCCTGCTCGCACTCTCTCTCTCTCTCAAAAATAAACAAACATTTGAAAAAAGAATCAAGGCAGCTACCTAACCAAGAAGTTATGACAAAATTTGATGTGTGTTACAACAGAGAATGTTCAGGGTAGTATAGTGTCAAGGAGAAGTCAAGAAATGCCCTTCTTGAGTAAGTGCTACCTAAAAATATACCTGAAGGGTGGGGGGAGGGGTTGGAGTTAGTAAAAGAAGGAGTAGGGGTGGAATGTTTGGAACATTTGCCAAAGCATTCATTTGTTTCTACAAATGAAAACACAGTGAGAACATGGAACCTACAGAAATTCAAAGTGGCTGGAATTCAAAGGGAGAGAGCAGAGTGGTTTCAACATGAAGCTGACACTCAGGGATGAGAGAGAGAAAATTGCAAACCTTGTTAAGGATTTATTTTTCCCTAAATAATTTAGAAGCCATTGAAGGAATTCTATTCTACTTTTATTTTATTTTATTTTAATTTAGTTTAATTTAATTTAATTTTATTTTATATTTTTAAAGCAGATTTGACACCCAGTGCAGAGCCCAATGCAGGGCTTGAACTAAAGACCCTGAGATCAAGACCTGAGCTGAGATCAAGACTGAACTGAGGGGTGCCTGGGTGGCTCAGTTGGTTAAGCATCCAACTTTGGCTTAGGTCATAATCTCAAAGTTTGTGGGTTCAAGCCCTGTGTCCAGCTCTGCACTGACAGCTCAGAGCCTGGAGCCTGCTTCACGTTCTGTGTGTGTGTGTGTCTCTCTGCCGCTCCCCCACTTGTGTGTGTGCGCACTCCGTCTCTTTCTCTCTCTCTCTCAAAAATAAATATACATTAAAAATTAAAAAAAAAAAAAAGACTGAGCTGAGATCAAGAGTCATGTGCCACCCAGGTGCCCCAAAGGAATTCTTAAGTTAGGAAAAAATGTCCCTGGCAACAATGTGGCCAACTTAGGGGTTAGTCAGGATGCAGGAGACCCCGTAAAAGGCTATGAAAGGCAATTGTGACTTGAACTACAATAGTGGTAGAGTCAATAGAGAGAAATGGATGGAGTTGGGAGAGTTTTAGAAAGTCACATTGATTAATTGGAAGGAATGGGTGAAGGAGAAGGAAGAAGGAAGATGGGAAATGAATAAAGAAGAACCAAGATAATAGCTTGAAAGTGAGGCTATTGCTGAGCTCAAAAATATGATTCCAGGAATTGAAGCCTAGAGCTGTTTTCACCAAAGGCTAAAAATAGTGTGATTCTGAGTCTTGTTCAACCATTCTGTAAGTATCTCCTAGTCATTTGGTGCTAAGAGGCAATTTAACTTTTCAGGTCATCCCTAGCTCTATGTTAAATCCACAATACTGTCTGTGAAACAACAATTTGCATTCAAACCAGCCAGCTATACCCCCACGTGTAGGAAGAAATGCAATGTTCACATTTTTTTTTTTAATTTTTATTTATTTCTAGGAGAGAGAGAGAGAGACAGCGTGAACAAGGGTGGGTGAGAGAGAGAGGGAGACACAGACTCTGAAACAGGCTCCAGGCTCTGAGCTGGCAGTCAACACATAGCCCGATGCGGGGCTCGAACCCACGAACCGCGAGATCATGACCTAAGCGAAAGTCGGACGCTTAACCGACTAAGCCACCCAGGCGCCCCTAAAGAAGTGAAATCTTAATGGATCCTATAATTAGATTCCATTTTAAAGGATTACTAAAAGAATACAGAATATTGATCTGCTCATGGCATGGAGGATTTTCAATATATATGTGATTCTTTTAAAACATTTATTATGTGTTCGATATCTACAGAAATTATTGATGAGAAAAGGTATTGAAAAACAGTCACATACCAAGGATTCCTATCAGAAGTATAATGAATGTGGTAGAAGATGGAAGGAAATTTTAAAAATACTGAAACTAAATGGAATTCTGTCCTGCTCAATATCAACATGCTAGGAATATATTCTAGAAACCCAACAGTACTAGAGAGACCCATAATGAATTTGAAGTTCTAGTAATCAATATATCACCTTGAAATATGAGCTTTCTAAGGGTCGTTTTCTTTTTCTAAAAAATATTTATAGCAAATTTATAATGAGTAAGGACTTGAAAGCCTATCCTGGATGTATACATGTGACAAAAATAACAAACTCCTCACATCTTCTGTCCCTGAATTTGTTTATCCCCCTCTGTTTCCTGTCTCAGTGATAGTTTGCTCCTGCCACTAGCCACCAAAACAAAAATCTGGGAAGCCCACTAGGCCTTACCCCGACATCTACTCGGTCTCTGATTTCAGTGGATTGAATTTCCCAAATATTGCCCAAACCCATCTTTCATTCTCTAGAACCATCTCCAGCCATTGATGTCACTCACCTGAATTACTGCAATATTTTCCTACCTGGATCCCCTGCACTGGGTCCCTGCCTTTCTTTCTAACCCATCAGCCACACTTCCACCAGGGACATCTATTTAAAACATTGATCAGCCCAGGTCACACCCTGTCTAAATTCCTTCATCCACCTTTCTTTTGTTACTTTGAATATATAATTTTATTCTTCCTTTGAAAGGTTTTAATGAAATTTCAAACAGTATGACCTTATACATCTTATATCAGGCTAACTATTCTTCAGAAAACAATTATAAACCAGGCACAAAATACTTAAAAAGCAACAACTTACATATACTAAAAAGTGACCAAAAGCAAGCAGAAACTGGAGGTGATTTGACCTTTGAAATTAGGGAATCACTGGGTTTATACAGCATTTCCCCAGAAGTCTTCTCTGTCGTCTCAGTGGTGTTTGGCATATCGAGCTTAAAAACAAAACATAACAAAACAAAACAAAACAAAACAAAACAAAACTGCTTTCTTAACTGGCGTAGGAAGTCAAATTAAGGATCTGTCTCCCAGAAAAGATGTAGCCACAGAAAGGGAGGCCTCAAAAGTTGCATGTAAATATTCCCTCAAATCCTTGGCTGCGCCCTCAACTGCATGTGCATGAGGAAGAGACAGAAAGCTGCAGAGAAGCGGTTTGGAGTTCAAGTCCAATCATATTAGCAGGGCTTGGTGAATATTTGGGGTTTTCCACTGAAATTCCAGGAAGGTCACACATTGAAAGTAAAGACTACATTCCAGGACTAAAGGATATTTTCTTGAACTAAGAACAAAACTAAAATAGACCTGATTTAGTAAATTGCAAAATCCAACCCAATGAGTTCAAAACAATCTGCTTATAATTTAATGGTCTGTTTAAAGAAAAGTTAACTCTGCTTAGAGCAAGGGTTAGCAAACTACAGCCTATGGCCTGTTTTTGTATACCCCTCGAGATGAGAATGATGTTTATATTCTTAAAGCATTGAAGAAGAGGAGACAGAAGCAGAGGCAGGAGAAGAGGAAGAGGAAGAAACAACAAAAACAACAGGTGACCCACAAATTCTAAATCATTTATTACCTGCCCCTTGACAGCAAAAGTTTTCTAGCTCATGCTTTAAAGGAATATGTAATAATCCAGAGTCTCTACAATGCATCATCACTAATGTTTCATATGCCAGTAAAAATTACCAGTAATGTAAAGAAACAGGTTGAGTGCGTCTTAAAGTCAAGAGAAAAATCTATTAGTAGAAATAGTCCTCCAATGCTGATCCATAAAAAAATTGTAAAATAATCATAGTAAATATTCCAAATATGGCTTCAGGAGGTGAAGAGAAGAGAAATTCCAGGAGAGATTTGTAAACTGAAACGAACAAAAGCAAAAATGGCTAGAATTTAAATTCAATATCTGAAATAAAAAATTTGTTGGATGGGACTATCAAGTAGAGTATGTACAGCACAAAAAAGGATCAATGATTATGAAGACTGCCTGATAAAAATCATACAAACTTCACATACGAAGAGAAACGGTTGAAAAAATATTGAATAAAGCTTCAATAATCTTTAGGACAGTATCAAGCAGTCTAACATGTATAATTAGAATTTAAGCAGAAAACGATGGTTTAAAAAATGTGTATGTCTGTTTCTTTACAGACCTAATAGTTGAACATTTTTTCCCAACTTATTTGAACACTAGGGGCACTTGGGTGGCTCAGTCAGTTAAGCATCCGACTTTGGCTTAGGTCATGATCTTGCAATTTGTGGGTACAAGCCCCGCATCAGGCTCTGTGCTGACAGCTTGGAGCCTGGAGCCTGCTTCAGATTCTGTGTCTCCCTTTTACTGCCTCTCCCCGACTCACCCCCTGACTCTTCTCAGTCTCTCTCTCAAAAATAAATAAACATTAAAAAAATTTAAACACTATAATCCAAAGACCCAAAAAGCTCAGGGAATTCCAAACAGGATAAGTACAAATGCTATATTTTGAGTTTGCTTTAGAGACAGGTGCAGGGAATTGGAATTGGAGGCTCACTTTGCACAGCTCATCAAAAGCTCTGCAAAAGGTGCTCTCCTCTCCATGAGGACGAAGTCTTGGTTCCTGGTTAAAGTAGTTGGAAAAGAAAAAAAAAAGAACTTTCTCCTCAATTGTCAAATCAGTCTACTTTTATCATTTATTGCATTTCTCCTATATGCTACGCCATTCTGGGTGCTTTAGCATGTGATGTCATTTAATCCACACGACCTTGTGTGTAACTTTATAGATGAAGAACCTTAGGCTGTGGTCTGCAACTTCCTCTAGGTTATAAACCTTGTCACTTTTAGAAAAAGAACTTAAATACAATTTTGTCTATAAATGAAGTCTGTACTTACCCTTTCCACTACTTTTTCCTTAGGCAGGCACACATATGGTACACAGAGTTCCGTCACTATTTGCTAAATTAATGACTAATGTTAAATTCTATGAATCTAATGCCACTGTCACTCCCCAGGTTTGACAGCTATGGCCTGCAATCAGCAAGCAGAGCCCGGCCCACACCCTGAGCCAAATCCAGCCAAGGCAGTTAAATATTTGCAGCTTCAGACTCATCCACTGATCCAGTCTAGAATTAGTCTTGTTTCCCTAAACAGAGTAATCAGTGTACTAAGGTGATCCCACCAGGCAGCTTTCTTTGCTTAGCAACTGGCCTGTTCTGTTCTGCGGTTCAGTACTGAACTTGAACGTTAGTTTCCTACTGTGTATCCCATTTACCTAGTTAGGCCTGGGGCTGCATCCCCGTCATTGTGATGCCTTTCAATGTGAGTAAACCCTACCCTCTGTATCCCGTTGTACCCCATTGGCAGGGGCCTTGATGCAAACCAAAGAGGCCACTCAAGGCCACACTAATAGGACTTGGAAAATTACTCTTGTTTCCCATGGCTCTCAAACACCAACCTAGACTGAATACCAGTTTACTATTTGGTCCTTATGGGCATTGAAAAGTTGGCTGTTACGCATGTCTATGATGCCCATCCTATCAATGAAGGGCATGTTCTGAAAAACTAGTATTTCCCAGGTATCTGATTCTATCCCTTATGCACCAGGCAGATAGTGAGGTCCCAAATGCCTAGCGACAGGGCTTGCTGAAGGTTTTGGAGTTTTCAGAACCCAGTCCCCATGAATATTTACTTGAATGTTGAAGTGTGGTAGTATTTGTGATTGGTGAGCATTCAATCAGAGGTAACATATCTGAAACCTTGCCTTTACAAAGTAATAATAATAATGTTAGCCAAAGCATTTATTGAGTATGCCCTCTGGGTCAGATGTACATGTGTATTACCTCATTTAATCTACACAAACATACAAGAGTGTGGGAGTCAAAATAGGGGTTTCCAAAAGATGTCCACATATTAATCCCACCAACCTATGAATGTTACATTACAATGCAAAAGAGAAGCAAGGTGGCAGGTGAAATTAAGGTTGCTAATCAGCTGACTTTAAAAATAGGGAGATTTGCAGGCCCCTGGGTGGCTCAGTCAGTTAAGCGACTGACTGTTGACTTCACCTCAGGTCATGATCTCATGGTCATGAGATCTAGCCCCGTGTTGGGCTCCATGCTGGGTGTGCAGCCTGCTTGGGATTCTCTGTCTTTCTGCCCCTCTCCTGTTCTTGTGCACTTGCCCACTCTCAAAGAAAAAAAAATGGGGAGTTTATCCTGGATTATCTGAATGGGCCTAAAGTAATCACAAGAGTTCTTAAATACGGAAGAGAGAGGCAGGAGAGTCAGTGCCAGAGTGATGCAATGCGAGTGAGATTCAATGGGCTCTTTCTGGCTTTGAGAATGGAAGGGGCCACAAGCCGAAGAGTGCAGGCAGCCTCCAGAGGCTGGAAAAGGCAACAAACCCGATCCTCCCCTGGGATTTCCAGAAAGAACACAGTCCTGCCAACATCTCGATTTTAATCCAGTGAGACCCACATCAGGCTTCTGACCCACAAAACTGAAGAGTAAATGTGTGTTGTTTCAAGCCACTGAGTTTGTGATACTTTGCTATAGTAACAAAAGGAAACCAATTACAAGAAGATACTATTATTTCCCTGAATTTTAGAGGAGAAATTTTGGGTCCCAATCAAGGGGAATTAATGACTTCAAAATGGAAATCCTTTGTTCTAAGATAGTCTCACCATTTGGACCACGAAGAAGACAAAAAAGTGAAATTTCTGTTCATTTTTTTAAATGACATTATTCTTTCTGCCACGCGCTTCCTAAAAATGGATGTGAGTGGTTGACTGCATGTAAGCGAGATATAGTACAGGGTTTTAAAAACTAGAAAATTGGCCCACACATAATAAAGGAATTTTTCTGGAAAATCTTTGTCATCTCACAATCATGGGATGAGTATTTCATATAATTCAAGTGGCAAAAAAGCATCCTGTCAGCTCAAGGGGTATTTTCCACGTGAGAAGTCCAAGAATTAAAGACAAAAAAGAAAAGAAAAAAGTCAATAAAAAGGAGTGAGTCAAGCAGACATTTATCTGAAAATGGCTTAAAACTGGGAACAGCCATATGGATGTTTTTAACTGAGCTAAAGTGCTTTATTTTTTGTCTATGTATAAATCAAAGAGTTGCGTCTCTTGAGGTA
Organism: Crocuta crocuta; assembly: GCF_008692635.1. NCBI lineage: Eukaryota > Metazoa > Chordata > Mammalia > Carnivora > Hyaenidae > Crocuta > Crocuta crocuta. Next base: position 127,051 of record NW_027530509.1, read on the forward strand.
AATCACTTAATATTAGTGACTTTGGCATCACGTAGCGGAGCTTTAGTATTTGTGCCAGATTCCTTAAGCGTGTCAGACACATCACACAAGCATATTTCATGATAAGCCCCGTGCCTGTTTGTACTAAATATTACTGTAAATCCTCACCTGCATACGTCTGAATAATATATTTCCGTGGTAAATCCTTCGCCGGGCAATAATCTATACCAAGACTAAAATTGCCTCAAGCACCTTCATTTTTAGTATTTTGTTCCAGGGACTTTAATCTAGAGCTTACCTCATGAGCAAAGTATATGCCAATATATCTAATGAGGCCTAAGCCCTAGTTGGCTCTAAATGTCATTCTCTAGGGAAATGAGAAGTGGTTACTATTATGAAATCAGCTAGTAACATGAAAAGTACATTTGGCAATTTATTAATTTCATTTGTAGGGCTGCAGAGCTAATAGCCAGGACAATTGCTTTAATCCTTTGTCCCTTATCCTATTTCTCCCTCTGACAGCATTCACTTGGCTCCTGGGGCTAAGCTTAGGAGCCTGGCTGGGGAGCCGCTCTCCCACTGGCGGCGCTCTCCTTCACCCTTCATCTGCTAGCTCTCCCCTGGTTGTGCAAATCAACGTGCGGGGACAGTACCCACATGTGTGTCCTTTAGTCACGGCCCTTCATTTCTGACTTTCTGTCTTGTTGACTCAGAAACAATTAAGATCAGGAAGAATATCTTCCTTCTTATGCACCTCTAGTAATTTTATGTGCACATGATGCCTATCTTAGTCATCCAGAGGCACAATACTGCTATATAACAAATGATCCCTAAACTCGGTGGCTTACGGCAAGAAGCTCTTCTTACACTTGCGGAAGATGTGATCTGGCTAATCTAGGCTCTCTTCCGGGCTGGGGGTTGGCTGGCTTCGGCTCTCGGCTGTAGGTTCAGTTCAAGTCTGTTCTAAGTGTCTGTGTGGGGGGGGCTGGGCTGGCAGGGAAACAGCTATCTG
>NW_027530509.1:128051-160463 GCF_008692635.1 Crocuta crocuta
TTTTCATGGAGAAACACTGGAGCACAGGCAGAACCATTCAGGTATGTTTCCGGTCTCTGCTTTTGTCACCATCACTGCGTCACCAAAGCAGCTTGCATGTCCAAGCCCAAAGTTGAAGAGTAGGAAAAATACACTTCACTCATACGGGGGCAAGGCAAGGGAAGGAATGATATAAATCTGTCATGAGACAGTGAAGAATGAGACCTAAAATTCAATCTGCCACAATGGCCTATATATGTAGGTTATGTTGAGCTTCCTGGCGAAACATTTTCTGACAAGACTGGGGTAGAAGAGGGTTAAAAAAGCAAACTGCAGTGGGGCACCTGGGTGGCTCAGTCAGTTAAGTGACCGACTCTTGATTTTGGTATAGGTCATGATTTCCCAGTCTGTGAGTTTGAGCCCCGAGTCAGGCTCTGCCCCGATAGTGCAGATCCTGCTTAAGATTCTCTCTCTCTCTCTCTCTCTCTCTCTGTGTCTCTCTCAGACTCCCCCACTTCTCTCTCTCTCAAAAGAAAAAAGTAAATTTGAAAAAAAAGCAAACTGGGCGCACCTGGGTGGCTCAGTTGGTTGAGCGTCCAACTTTGGTTCAGGTCATGACCTTACGGTTTGTGGGTTCAAACTCCACATCCGTCTCACTGCTTGCTGGCAGCCTGTCAGTGCAGAGCCCACTTCAGATCTTCTGTCTGCTTCTGCTTCCCCTACCCAAGTTGTGCTCTCCCAATAAATAAATAAATATTTGGAAAAAATATAAGGCAAATTGCAGTTAGAATAGCAAGAAAGCAAATCAGGCAGTTGTAATGTTATAAATTTTATTTGCTAGCATCCTTGATTTTTGCATTTTTAGGATAATTACAACACATCCACAACTTCTTGTACAGTTATTTTCCTTTTTCCTCCCTGTGTAGATATTCTGCTACTAGCACGGAAGTATTTAAAAATGGCCCCAGCTCTGGAGTTTGAAAGACCTGAGTTTTAATCACAGATCTACTATGTATTTGCTAAGTATCCCTGAATGATTCTTTCTGTGTTTCTTGACCTAAGTTTTCTCATCTTTAAGTTATGATAAGAACTCTGAGGATTAGGCATAGAACACGGTATGTAGTAACGATCTGAAAAAGAGGAACTGGGGCGCCTAGGTGGCTCAGTCCATTACGCATCTGACTTCAGCTCGGGTCATGATCGCATGGCTTGTGGGTTCAAGCCCCACATCGGGCTCTGTGCTGACAGCTCAGAGCCTGGAGCCTGCTGTGGATTTGTACCTCCCTTTCTCCCTCTCTCTGCCCCTCCCCCACTCGTGCTCCGTCTCTCTCTGTCTCTCAAAAATAATAAATAAACATTAAAAAAAACTTTTTAAAAAGGGAACCGATGTTCTTATCATGAGTCCTTAGCCTCTCCCCTTCTCTGTCCTGTTATCCAGCATCTTCCACAGAAAACATGTTTGTTGGTTCAGAATGATCAGTGGAAGCGTCCATAAGACAAATTACAATTTGGGACCATCACATGGTGGGGGTTGGGGGTGGGTAACAGGAGCACACCATCTGGTGGTTGGCAAATATCTGGCTTTGCTCTCATTCCTGTGGTGTATCTTGCGGGAAATATAAGTACAGAATTTCAAGCATGTCAGTGACTAATTGTGCAATCAGTTTTCGTCTAGGCTACAGAGAAAAACAGATTTCACCCCCTGACAGGGCATTTTAGGTAGATAAGGTTTAGAAGCTTTAAATATTCCTTTAGAAGAAAGGATCCCTTGAGATCCTATACTAAACCTCAAACTTGATGTTCAGCCCCACTTCGACTCCCTAATATGTATCATAATTACGACTCACTGATAAATTGTGCAATCAGTTGACTAATGCACAGTCTATTTCAAGAAGATATGGTTCATCTCTTTTTCACCACTGTATTCTTAGCACAGCAGATGCTCTATAAATACTTGTCAAATAAACAAACAAAAGAATTAATGACTAAACCTGAATTTTAAACAAGGAGAAAGTCTTCCTAATTAAGCACAAACTAAGCCCATTAATTTTATTCTTCAACTCAAAATGCATTTGTATTACTTTTTTCCATATTGTCTTTAAACAGTTATTTAAAATCACTTTCAGTCCTAGGCCTTAATATTTGAATGATAATAAACTACTCCTTGAAATTTATTATGTAATAGCTCAGTTTCCTACTTTGCATGCATGTAGCATTTACGGGTTAAAGAGGAGGTCATTGTCATCTACTAAAGGATATATTTGAATTTATGAAATGAATAATAATGTTAAAATGAAGCTCTCATTATTCCACAGTGCAATCTTTAAACAATGGGACTTTAATTTTTTCATTCTCATAAAATGATATAATTACACTCAGAGTTATTTTTATTTATTGTACTTTCTTTAGAATAAAAACAAAATGTTTGGCAGTCATCTAAAGGAAAGATCATACTTCAGAATTTGAACTGAAGTAGTAGCTGTTCAAGGCTGCCAAGGAATTCACTATTCTATGAAGTTATTATATGAGTGTGTATGTGTGTCAACATAATATATGCAGTATATTCTAATCTGGTAGGTAAAATAAATACACATGTAACACATAGCTATATACAATATATTATTCCTCTAGTTTTATATAGAATGCAAAAATATAAATATTATTTCAAATAATGCATTAAATCTCAATGTGTTCTTTTTGTGGAAAGGTTTCTAAGTAATGTGGCTTTTTATCATAATTAATTTAATTTGAAAAAGTTCATGAAACTATAAAGAAAAAAACAAAATTACATATAATGAGGATATTCCCATAATTCTCATTGGCACCACCCAGAAAAAAAGAAGCCCTATTGAATATTCAGTATATTTCTTTTCTTTTTCTTGTGAAGATATAAGATAGAAAGATAGATAGGTAAAGGTATATATAATATATATAGATATGATATTATATATGGGGGGAGATTAACAAAATTGAAGTCATACAGCATAAACCGCTTTGTTCTCTGCTTTTTTCACTCAACAATACACTATATATAGTAAGCATCTTTCAAAAGTTTTTATTTGTACTCTAATATTGGACATTCGAGGTATTCTAAATTTTCTAACATTATAAACCAGACAGTAATGATCTACTGCCAGTTACTTTAGGCTACCCGCCAGCAGGGCTTCAACCTAAGTAGTAATGCCCCTTTTGATCAGATTTGCAAACAGGCTAACTAGCTGGTCAGTAATCAAACAGTAGATTTGTAGTTCTTTGGCCAGGGACCCACCCATGGTTGAACCAGCCGGAGTCAGCAGAAATCGTATGTTTAGTTCACAACTTAGACGATAGTGTTCATCGAAGTATGGTGACTGCAATGTTATTTTAAAGTAGGCAAGATGGGGGCACGTGGGTGGTTCAGTCAGTTAAGCATCTGATTCAGCTCAGGTCATGATCTCATGGTCTGTGGGTTCGGGCCCCACATAAGGCTCTGTGCTGACAGCTCACATTCTGTGTCTCCCTCTCTCTCTGCCCCTCCCCTTCTCACACTCTGTCTCTCTTTAAAAAATAAATAAACATAAAAAAATGTTTTTAAAACAGTGGGCAAGATGGTTTTAGGTGGTACAGGAACACATGAGTAGTTATTTGTTTTTAATGAGTAATAAAGTAATATCAATAAGGTAACCTCTTTGCATAAATATTTGTCTGTTTCAGTGATGATTTACGCCTTCCATTCATTCATTAAACACATATTTCTTGAGAATCTCCCAGATCCTAGGCTCTGTTTCTACGCATTGGGGATGCCACTATTAACAAGAAAGGTAAGATTTTGACCCTCAACAGGCTTATATTCTAGCAAGAGAAACACATAATAAAAAAAAAAGTAAACATAAATATTTGAATTCAGGTAGTGATCAGTAACACGGAGGACATAGAGGAAAGTAAGAGAAGGGAAGACAAGGAGGTCTAGGTATTGCTTCTCATAGAATATACCCCTTCTATGAAATGAGAAAATGAGCGGGTGTGAAGACACAGGGGAGCAGCATTCTCTGCAAAATGAGCAAAAGTACACAACCTGAAAGAGCAAGCTAAGTGCATTCCAGAAACCCAATGCCAGACTGCTTGACTTAAGCAGACCGGGGAAGGGGAGCTGGTAAAGAGGTCAGGAAGGTGATTTGGAAGCCAAGTCACAGAGGGCCTTGTAAGACCCAGCAAGGATTTACCTTGTTCAAAGTGGAGTAGCAAGCACAGGATTGTTTTAAGCAGGCTTAATGGACAAATTTGTATTTCAGAAACATAATCTGCTGCTGCATGGAGAACTAGTCAGCAAAAAGCAGGAGCAAAAATAGGAAGATGAGTCAGGAATTTAATTAATATCACAGCCAGGTATAATAGACCCTTGGACCAAAAGGGACTATGGGTCCCACCACTATAAGAGAGGTGGATGTGGTGACAACTGTCGGACTCAAGGTATGTTCCGAAGGTGCCACTGACAAGACTTGGAGGAAGAGAAGTAAACTATGAAGATAAAGGATGACACTTAGACGTTTGACTGTGTGACTCAGGCGACGGTGATGCCCTATACTAAAAAAGAGAATCAGTGCAAAGAGCTGATTTGAGATGAAAAAAATTAATAATTTTGGTTTTAGCGTATTGTGCTTTTTAGATATACAAATGGAAATATCCAGTAGATAGATATTCAAACCTGACACTTAGGGGAAAGGAGGGAGGGGGATTCTCACTAGCATGAAGATGCTATCTAAAGCCTTGCACCTGGATGAGATCCGATGGGGAGATTACAGCCTGTGAGGAGGGCGGGGCCAAGAGCTTGCAGCTGGAACTGGGAAGCAGAAGAGGTGAGATGCTCTGGAGACTGGGGCGCAAAAAAGGTGAGATGGGAGGATGCCCAGGAGAGTATGTATGCAGGTGTGCAGGGAGGGTCCACAAGAACATGCTTCCAAGGGAATATTTGTGCCCAGTCTGCGGCGAGGTTGCAGAACATGGAGACTGAAAATTGGCTGCTGGCCGTTGCCAGAGAGAAGGGGGTGGGGGTGGGCAAAATGGGTGAAGGGGAGCCAGAGATCCAGGCTTTCAGGCTTTTATGTATTGAATAAGTCGCAAGAATAAAAGGCACAGCATAGGGAATAGAGCCAATGATATTATAATAGTGCTGTACGTGGCAGATGGTAGTTACACTTGTGATCACAGCATAATGTAGAGAGAAGTCGAATCACTATGCTGTGCACCTGAAACTAATGTACCACTGTGTGTTAACTATACTCAAATTTAAAAGTTATCAAAAAGAAGAAGAGGGACGCCTGGGTGGCTCAGTTGGTTAAGCGTCCGACTTCGGCTCAGGTCATGATCTTCGTGGGTTCGAGCACCGCATCGGGCTCTGCTGACAGCTAGCTCAAAGCCTGGAGCCTGCTTCAGATTCTGTATCTCCCTCTCTCTCTAACCCTCCCCTGCTCATGCTGTCTCTCTCTCTCTCTCTCAGAAATAAATAAAACATTTAAACATTAAAAAAAAAAGGAAGAAAATTGACTGCTGCTTTTAGCAATATGGAGATTGCTGGTGCTTTTCACAGAGCATTTCAGAGTGGCAAGGACAAATCCCTATTGAAGGGAGTTAAAGAGCCGCGGGAGGTGGAGGTGAGACAATGTGACAGCAAATACAGGAAAGTTTAAGTCTTGCCAGGAAGTCGAGTCAGTGTGTGAGTTAGTCTAGGAAAGGTTTGCCTCTACTTTACTGAGAGGAGAAGCCTATTTGTATGCTGATGAGAACGATCCAGTGAGGCAGAAAAGTAGAAGCCCAGGGGATGGACTCAAAATGGAGAAGCTGTCCTTAGAAAGGGCAGGAGCTGCTCATCCTTTGTGACCAAAGGGAAGACAGTGCGTGAGGGTGCGGCGCAAGGAGGCTGGTAGAGTTGGTACAGGGGAAAGGAAGCAATTCTCTTCTGCTTGCTTTTATTTTCTTAATGATAAGCTGAGAATGATGACTGGGAGGAAGCGGTGGAGGTTTGAAAAGAGAGAAGATAGAGAACAGTCTTCAGAAAAAGTGGACGGGAAACGGAGCAGAGAATTCGAGCAGAATTCTCCTGCGATCTGGGACCCCACTTGAGATCTGTGGCAATGCATGCAGAGCAAACGTCTTTTCCTCCCATCCCTTCCATCTGGCTGCTGCCATGCAGATGTGGGGGAGGCAGCGTTGACTATCACCAGGGTTTGGGTTTTGTCAGGGAAGATACAATGGAGATAGAGACAGACAAAAGAGTTGAGGGCACATCTGCAGACGCTGTGTGACCCTCTGTGAAACCTAAGCTGGGTAAGGAAAGAAGTGAGTGAGCCAAGAGGAGAGAATTGGACATGAGTGGGTCCCCGAAGTATTGGAACGGTATCATTTTTGAGTGATGTCACAGTGTATATCACAAAGTGGGGTGACGGAAAACCAGATTCTGGAGGCTGCTGGTAATAACAAGATCTAGGCTATCACTGTGGGAACTGGTGAGCATGATGGGGAGGCAGGTGGAGAGGAGAGGTTAAGGAATTGGAATTGATCTTCTAAGTAAGGGGGTTCTGAATCCTGCCTGTACGATCAGATCAACCTACGAGTTGAGAAAAAAAATACCCAATGCCTGACTCCTATCTTGAGCAACTAAATCAGCCTCTCTAGGGTTCGGGGAGGGCCTGAGCACAGGTACTCTTTAAAAACATCCTCTGGTGATGCAAACGTGTAGGTAAATTTGAAGACCAACCGTCTGTATAAATGTTGAAGTCCCCAGGAATGTCATCAGGAGCAGTAGTAGAAGGAAGTGTAGTGAGCTGCTCGCTAAATCTGCCATGCCTGAGATGGAATGACTGGGTGGACAGGAAGTGAAAGCAGTCTACTCTCGCCTCAGGGCAGCAGGGGTTTCTGAAAAAGAAGCCCTGATGAGAAACGAGGAGAGCATCTGTTTTCCTCTTTCTCACCCCTGGGACCCGGAAACGTGGGGCGTGGAGGCAAACACAGCCACCATTTGAAAGGGCTGCAGGTAAGTAAGCAGGATGCAGGGGGCGAATCCAGGTCTTCGAGCAAGAAGGCGAAGGTATTCAGAAAAGAGTTTGGGAAGAGGATTCGGAGAAAGGTGTGAAGGTAAAAGAGGGGCTGCTATTCAAGCTCTGAGTTCCAAAGGCCACACCGTGAAGGACTGCAGTTTGGGAAGGATCGGGAGAGTGGCTCAGATAAAGGACTCTGTGGAAATGCATACATGAGAGTGCTGGTGTTGATCTGAGAGGCCTGGACTTGTGGTGACTGAGGCCAGTCAGAGTGTGAGACGTGATGATTAGTCCCATGGCCTCTTAGGGAAAGGCAGAAATTAATTCTGAGTATAGCTTCCTTCCTGGGCTAGGTGCTAAGGTAGTAGGTGATGACGAAACAGGTGGAGAAACTAGGTAGTAGTGGAGTAGGTGGAGTACTAGGTAGGTAGTAGTAGGAACTAGGTAGTGGAGCTCCCTAGGGAGGGAGGCTGTGTGTCTCTAAAGCCCTTTTATGTTGACCTTGAGACAGCATCAAAGGGTGGGAGAGGGGTGTCTGGGTGCCTTAGTGAGTTAAACATCCAATAGCTTGGAACCTGCTCGGGACTCTCTTTCTCTCTCTCTGCTCCTCCCCTGAGCTCTCTCTCTTTGTCTCCCTCCCCCCACCAAAAAATAAATAAACTTAAAATAAAAGAGGGTAGGAGAATAATCCTACAAGGATTAAAGTGTCGACCTCCCTTAAAATCTTTGACACAAACAGTTAAATACGCAGAATCTCAGGACTTGAACTATATTGCAATTACCTGTTAACATGCTTGTGTACAAGTAGGTTTTAAACTGCCCCAGCAAAATGTTGTTCTTATGTATCTTTTTACCCCCAGCACCTCAGCATAGTGTCTGGCATAGAGGAGGTGCTTAAAGGATGTTTGATATACTGAAATGAGGTGCTTACAAAGCCGAAGACCAAGTCTTTCTGTATCTAGATCCAAGTAATTGAGTGAGACACAATATTTTGTTAGAAGTTCTGGATTGTAACCTTACGAGGATAGACCCCTTGCTAAGTACACTTACATTTTTTTTACTTTATTTATTTATTTTTAGAGAGAGAGAGTGAGTGGGGGAGAGCCAGAGATGGAGAGAGCAAGACAGAGAATCCCAAGCAGGCTCCACGCTTTCAGCACAGAGCCCGATGCGGTGCTCATGAATTCACGAACCTGAGATCATGACCTGAGCTGAAGTCAAGAGTCGGATGTTTAACTGACTGAGCCCCCCAGGTGCCCCAGTACACTCAAATTTCTAACCATAAGCAGCACTTTTATTTTTTACTCATTAAGAGAATTAAATTAAAATCGTTTCTGCCAGGAACTGGTGCCATAATATATGTGTGTAAGTATTACATTAAGAAATCAATATTTCTAGCTTGCACTAAGTACATTAAGCATCCCTTAGTTCAGGAGCATGAGCAGTATGTGCACTTAAGATTAATTTTATGAAAAGAGAATATAAAGTGATCAGCCAAGCCAAAGAGACAGTGAGTCCTCAACACGGTCTTTAGTACTAAACTTTCTGCTCCATTTGGGGCACCGCTTTCTCCCTTTGTTTGGAGTTTGTGTCTGGAATCAGGACAAGCTAACACAAAGCAAAAGCCAAGAGACTCTTCCAAAAGAATCAGCTCTCTGTTCTCAGCCTCTTTCAGAATCCTGTTGTATTTCTCCCTTACGTATAATATTGTATCTCAAAAATACAAATGCTAGCTGTTTAATCTAATATGGTAGTTTACTAGAATGTTATTTGTTTCTTTTCTTTTCTTTTGTTTTTTAGAGAGAGAGAAAGAGAACATGAGTGGGGGAAGAGGGGCAGAGGAAGAGAGAATCTTAAGCTGAGTGTGGAGCCCAGTGCGGGGCTTCATCCCACTAACCTGGGATCATGACCTGAGGCAGAGTTGAATGCTCAATGGACTGAGCCACCCAAGTACTCCTAGAATGTTTTTTTTTTTTTAAATCTTCCTTATGTTATATATCAAAATAAACCCCAAAGTTAAGAATTTATGTGTGAGAGGGGGAAAAAAAGAAGAAAAGTAGAAGAATAAAATAATTCTATCTTGTTGCAACCCAGATGCAATAAAAAAGATTCAAAGTAGGGATGCTGGGGTGGCTCAGTCAGTTAAAGCGTTCAACTTCAGTTCAGGTCATGATCTCGTGGTTCATGAATTCGAGCCCTGTTTTGAGCTCTGTGCTGACAGCTCAGAGCCTGGAGTCTGCTTCCAATTCTGTGTCTCCCTCTCTTTCTCTGCCCCTCCCCTGCTCACATTCTGTGTGTGTGTGTGTGTGTCTAAAATAAATAAAAGTTTTAAAAAATTATAAAATGATTCAAAGGAAAATGTTCAAATATACAAAGCTTTATGAAATCACAAATATATAAATCACAAAACAATAATTAAAAGGAAAAGTTTTTTCATTAAATGTGAAGAAAGGATTAATGTGCATATTCAAGTGTGTAAGAAAAATAATCCCAGAGTGCCTAAGTGGCTCAGTTGGTTGAACATCTGACTTTTGGTTTCTGCTCAGGTCATGATCCCAGGGTCATAGGATTGGGCCCTGTGTCCAACTCTGCACTGAGCATGGAGTCTGTTGAGGATTCTCTCTCTCTCTCTCTCTCTCTTTCTCTTGCTCTGCCCCTCTCCCCTGCTCACACACTCTCTCTAAAAAAAAAAAGAAAGAAAACTAATCCCAGTAATTAAGTGTTCAAAGGATACAAGCAATGACCACATAGAAAGAGATGTAAATTATAAAAAATAAACAGAAAACAACAATAAAACATCAGTTTAATCCTATCAAATGAGCCAAACTAGATTCATAATAATCCACATGCTAGCAAAGATGTAATACAGAGCATTCATACAGTATTTGCAATATTGTCATTTAGGGCAACCATTTTGGAAAGTTATATTAAAATGTCATTATTTTAGGGGTGACTGGGTGGCTCAGTTGGTTAAGTGTCCAAGTTTGGCTCAGGTCATGATCTCAGCAGTTTGTAAGTTTGAACCCCATGTCAGGCTCTGTGCTGACAGCCAGAACCTGGAGCCTGCTTCAGATTCTGTGTCCCTCTCTCGCTCTGCCCCTCCCCGCTCATGAGCATGCTCTCTCTCTCTTTCTCTCTCTCTCAAGAATAAACATTAAAAATATTTTAATGTCATTATTTTAAACTTCATACCTTTATAGTGAATAATTCTAGTTCCTCAGTAAAAAAAAAATCAGTTAATTCAAAAACTTCTGAATGCTCAGTGTGACATTATTTATAATTTGTAAGATGATAATAGAGACAATAGGGACATATTACAACGAGTACTTCTAGTACTATGGAAGGCATGTGGCATTCTTGGACTATTGGAGTAAACAACAGTGCAACAGCCTCAGGGAGCTATTTAAAGTAATACTTAAGTCTATGGAACCACATGGAAAGAGTATTTGTACAGATCAATGAAAAAATAAGCAAGTTCAAAATTGTATGTGCAGTGATATTGCACCTAATAAAAATTGTAGAATTTGGGGGTGCCTGGGTGGCTCAGTTGATTGAGCATCCAACTCTTGATTTAGGCTCAGATCATGATCTCATGGTTTCTGGAATCAAGCCCCATGTCAGGCTCTGTGCTGACATTACAGAGCCTACTTGGGATTCTCTCACTCCCTCTCTCTTTACCCCCCCCCTGCTTGTCCAAATGCTCTATCTCTCTCTCAAAATAAATCAATAAGCAGGGGGTGTCTGGGTGACTCAGGAGTGTCTGGCTCTTGGTTTCGGCTGAGGTCATGATTTCACAGTTTGTGGATTGGAGCCAGGCACTGGGATCCGTGCTGACAGTGCAGAGCCTGCCTGGGATTCTCTGTCTCCCTATCTCTCTGCCCCCACTCATGATGTCTCAGTCTCTTTAAATAAATAAACTTTAAAAAGTAAATAAATAAGTAAATGTTTTTTTAAAAATATGTAGAATTTAGACTAAGATTTAAAAGGATGAATAGTTTTAATATAATTATTTCAAAATTAATAATAATAGTGACTAATATTTACAAAGCACTTCCTGGTGCCAAGCACTGTTCTAAGTGCTTTATATATATTTTATTTAACATAATCCTCAATCTGCTCAATTGAGTGAGTATACTAATATCCCCATTTTATGGATAAGGAAATTGAAGCACAAAGAGGCTTAATAACTTTTTTCAAGGTCAGTCAGCTACAAAGGGACATGGTCAGAATTCAACCTGTGACAATCCAGCCTCAGGATGACAAAACTATGAATTATTCTTCTTTTTCAAGCTGTCCTACACTATGGTTGAGATATTGCTTATATGATTAATAGGGAAGGAGTTTTCCATAAACTTTTCCACCTAGACAAAGCTAAAGGTGTGGAGGGCAGACATCTTTGGTTCTTTGCCAAACTCCGCGGAGATTTCTCTAACTCTTTAATTATTACGTATTTAAAAGAAGCTGGGAAAACAAGGGCTCCATTCTTACCATCATTACCAAAGCCCAGTTTCCGTCCACTACAGCTTGATTCAGGGAGGGTGAATATAGCAGGCTCTCTGCTCTCTGGGACCAGTCAGCTTCCCTGTGCATGCTGGGGTAAAGATTACGTTTGTGTGTTCCCGTTTACCTTGAACACTGCACTCGATTATAGGTGAAGGGTCCCATGCTGGAGAAAGAATAGCAATTACATTATAGAAAATCTTGCTGCCTGTGTGAAGAGGTGCAGAGGAACAGGCTGGCAGGGAAAAAAGCATTATAACAATCGGGAAATTTTTTTTTTTAATTATCGTGAATAAAATCCTGCAGGAAATTCTGCCTTGAGCCTTTTTGTCAGATGTCATAGCATTCTTTTTGATTTCATTCAACAACCAAAGGTAAATCTGAGCACCATCCTACACACGTACAGTTTAGATTCCTTTTGAGTGGCATAATCCGGTGATTGCTCTTGCATGGTGTGAGACGCATGGAATGCGGTGAATTTTCAGCAGATCCAAAGTATGGATTCATCACCCCAAACTAGTCCTCTTCTCCCGCTCATTCCTGCAAATCAATATTATTATTATATTTTTTAACATGTCAAGTTATAAATATTTCCAGGGATTTTCCCTACAAGTCGTAAGCAGAAATGAAAGGGATCTGAGAAGAAGAAGAAGGAAATAGTGAAGGCATAAAGATTAATTTTCAGCTAAAATGAGCCCCACTCAATTCCCTTTGGGTTAGAAATTGCTTTTATTCTCTGGGAGTGCTTGCAACTGTTTGAACTTTGCTGATTTTTTCCCCCCTTAGATTCTCATCTCAGTGACCTGGATAGTGTACAAAGCGTTCAGCAAGTTGTTCATTAGGTAGGAGGAAGTCACTGATTTACCCTCCCTACTTTCCCAACTACCAAGCAAATCCACTTAGAGGTAAGACTCCAGAAATCCCTCTGCATGAGTGACCAGCAGTTAGACAATGTGGCTTCTGGGACAGGGTAATGTCAGTAGCTAAGGGTCTAAGCTTTGCTAATGCTTTGCATAAGTCATTTCAACTATCAGTCTTGCTTTCTCTTAGTGGCCAGGTGAGGAAAAAAGCAGTGATTAAAATGTACTCTGGGGCATATTTGTAAACCATTTTAAGGCTCTCCTAATGGGATTTTTTTTCCCTACAGAGGGCAAAATACTTAATTACATTAACTACCTTTAATGCAATACCGAGGGTGAAATTTTCATATACATAAAAAACTTTTATGTACATGTATTTAAAGAGGCCTTGCTGTGTTGAAAGAGAAAATGTATATATAATATGCATGGCATATATTATTTGATACTGGTTGAAGCTTCCCTTAAAAAATAGTATCTTAAATTTATTTATTAAAAAAAAATTTTTAATGTTTATTTTTGAGAGACAGACAGAGACAGAGTGTGAGCAGGGCACGGACAGAGAGAGGGAGACACAGAATCGGAAGCAGGCTCCAGTCTCTGAGCTGTCAGCACAGAGCCCGATGTGGGGCTCAAACTCATGAACCATTGAGATCATGACCTGAGCTGAAGCCAGATGCTTAACCGACTGAGCCACCTAGGCGCTCCTTAAATTTATTTTTTAAAAAGTAAGTCTATTTAGAAAGGGCATAAAGATTTATTGAGGTGGAAGGTATTTTGTAACAAAAGTGTGACTTGGTGTAGAATGTATAACTTAATTCGAACAAAGGTCTAGGAAGGACTTTACAGCCATCAGTTTCAGTGGCTTAAAATACATTTGCTATAGTCAGTGTGTTTGTTTTTCCTTTAAGTGATCATGAAGTGAAATGAATGAGTGCCTGCTGCCTGGCACTGGAATGAAAATTTACTTCTTTTGAGCTATGAGAGTTTTGCTAGGATTTAATTTCTATGTAAAGTGGAAGGTTAGAATGTATTCACCTCTAGTTTTTCTTGTCCAGCTATAAGATTCTATTAGTATCTCTTTTCTAGGAATGATTTCTAGGGCATTCTCACAGAAAATTTTGGGGCAAAAATCGACTCTCATTTCGTACCTTTTGAAGACTTGATTGAACCTACCCATAAGTCAGAATTCATCGCTGCTGCTGCTTCTGGGTCCTCAGCTGCTCCTTACGCACAAGCGCCTGTCACTCTGCTCTGAATTACTGTCATTTACTTGCAGATTTATTTCCTCTATCAGGTTATAAGCTACTTGAAGGCCAAACTTTGTGTCTTATTCATTTAAGCATACCGTTCCTCCAAGTATTTACAGTAGCGGAATACTCCCTAAAAGCAGAGTCGAAAAGGCAAGAACCTCGCACATAGCGGGTTTCTTTTGCTCAATGACCATTGGGTGTAACTCAAAAGTTGCAACTCAGCTTCACAGAGCTGGACATAACTCAGTAGCAGTTTCCTTCCTCTCTCCAGCCCATGACACACAGACCAGCCCGCGTCCTGGCGGGATGATGTCTTATCCATTTTCTCGGCACCTCATGAGTGCCAGGTACACCATTATCATCGTTAACACGTGTAGTTCTCACTGCATTCCTAGTGCTTTACAAGTACTAACTGGAACTCTCACCCCACGTGTTACTCTTTCTTCATTTTACAGTTGAGGAAACTGAGGCACAGAATGTGACAATATTCAACACCAAATAGTCTAGGGTCAGAGGCCACCTTTCTAGATCATAGTTCTTCCCATATGGAGCCGTGTGATTCTTTGGAAACAAAATGAAATCTAAGGGTCATTTCCTGAGCAGTTGACCATTCTTCAGGATTCCTAATCCTTTTTTGATGTATCTTTCAGTTGCTAATCAAATAGAAGAGCTCAGAGCCTGTTTTGCCTAGAAGGCAAAACGTTATTAAAATAGTGGTGTTCAAAGGCTCTAAACCCACCTAGCTCTCAGAGTTCATTTTCCCTTGATTCAGCCTTGGTGAAAAACAGAGTGCAAGGCTGACCCAGCGATAACCCCATTAGGGAGTTTCTTTTGGTGCAAACAACAATTTAAGCAAATACGCCTTTTTGTTTTTTTCTAGTGCTCTTTGTTTTGGCGGTAAAATCCAAGTGGGGCTTCGTGTGGAATAGCAAAGAGCCAAAGACAAGGGGACTTTTCATTATATGCAGAAATGCAACGGAATGCTTTTTATGCCCATCAAAGTAGTTATGGTTTATCTGCATGCCTAAGGAATAGGAGATCTTAAAAGAAGCCAAGGGTCCCTGCTCCTTCACCCCATGGAAGTTTCACGTCCTGTGTGCAGATTCAGGCAAGTGCTGTCACTCTCAAAGCCAGAGATCTGCCATTTCCTTTGCAGTTCAAGTACTCCAGCTACAGACGTTGTGCCTACTTTTAATCTGATTATTAGCAGCCAACTAAAGTAGTTAAATGTTTAAAAAGGGGGAAGACCCGATAATACGTAGGAGACTCTGAGTACTCTGTTGACACTTAAATATTGTAGCCAAGGACAACGCAGGAAGTCCTTTACTGCTATTAATCAGTAATCTAAAAGCTTTGTGTAGGTGTGCAAGTGTCTCTCCCTTGGCTAACATCTGAGAATTGATCGATGAAAAATCTGATAAAGGAACATTCTAAAAGTACACAGTGAAATCCAAATGATTGCCATCAATTACAGCTCACTCTGTGTCAGTCTCAAACCTGACATTTTAAAACATTTTTGTTATCACCTGCTTCAAAACGAGCAATGTACCTATGGTTAAAATTCTACCTTTCTTTCATCAAGACATTTGAGACCTAGAAGATCTAAACCTCTACTTCATACTGACTTTACTTCTGTAGTTTTTAAAAGAAAGATTCCATGCCCTCTGTATGCTCAATTTTTTCCTCAAAATCTTGTTCTGTAATCCTGACCCATGAAAAGTACTGCCATCTGCTGGCCATTGGTCTTTAATTCTGTAGGAACAGTTTGGGGTCCTTGGGGAAAGGGCTGTGAAAAAGCACACGCCAACCCAAGTAGGTTACATTTGTGACCTTCAAACTGATCTTTAAATTATAACACTTCTGTGTGTATCTGTGTGTGTCTCTCTCATACAAAGTCAATACAATAAGCGTTAGACAATATTGACTTGCAAGGTTAAGAAAAAGGGTTAAGTGTTGCTGCCCCCTGCTGTTCAAGTTTCTTAGCATTTCTGAGCTTTCATTCTTGATAAAACTAAAAACAAAATTTGTTTGTTCTTCCTTTTATTTGTTCATATGGTTGTTCACTCAGTTATTTATTCAATGAATGAATGTAATCCATACATTGCGCCTATGAACCAGGCTGTGCAAGGTGCCTGGGATACAAACCTGACCAATGAGACAAAGAAAGAAAAATGAAAATTTCCAAGGTAAAATGACATAAAAGTTTGTTTTAAAATGTCCCTAGAGGGCTGTCTGGGTGGCTCAGTCGGTTAAGCGTCTGACTCTTGATTTTACTCAGGACATGATCTCACGGTTTGTGGGTTTGACCCCTCTCCCTCCGCTTCGGGCTCTGGGTTGACTGTGCAGAGTCTGCTTGGGATTCTCTCTCTCCATCTCTCTCTCTCTGCCGCTCCCTTGCTTACAGTCACTCTTTCTTTCTCTCAAAATAAATAAGTAAACATAAAATAAAATAAGATAATGTCCCTGAAGTCCACAAATTCAGTTGTATGAAATCTGTGATGTTTGCCTTCATAGTAGTCCGAGGAAGAGAGGGGAAGAGAAAGGAAGGGGGTAGAAAGGAAGGCCAGGGAAGGAGAGGGAGGGGAGGAGGGAGTGGGGAGGACAGTGAACGGAGGGTAATCCAGCCCTGGCAGCACCAGGAGGACAACCACTTGCTTCATTTTTATTTTAAGTCCATTTTAAGCATAAAACTTTTTTAAATGTTTTTTTATTTTATTTTATTATTTTATTTTATTTTTCTTAAATAGTTTATTTTCAAGTTGGTTTCCAGTCTTTATTTATTTTTGAGACAGAGAGAGACAGAGCTTGAGTGGGGGAGGGGCAGAGAGAGAGGAGAGGGAGACACAAAATTCGAAGCAGGCTCCAGGCTCTTGAGCTGTCAGCACAGAGCCTGATGTGGGGCTCGAACGCATGAACTGTGAGATGGTGGCCTGAGCCGAAGTCAGACACTTAACTGACTGAGCCACCCAGGCGCCCCTAAAACTGCTTAATAAAAAGCTGGATGAGTTTAATGGAAGTATGTGTTTCTTTTGGAGCAAGATTGGTGTTTAATGTTTTGATTCAATTCTGGCCATTATTGTCAGATGTTCTAGAATAAAATATTGCATCTGGTATGAGACCTTCCGGGAAGCCTATGGACTTCTCAGCAACACCGTGCTTCCTTTCACTAACGTTTGCTCCATTTGGCCAAAAAGAGGTAGCTTCAGTTTGATCAGAAGCTACTTGAGTGATGGGCAATCACTTACTCTTCAGTTCAGCCCCTTGGAACCTATAGCAACACCACAAGAGTGCCATATCTCCGTGAAATATCATCCACTGGCTTGAAACGTGGCATCTCCCTCCTCCTTACCACCTCCCTCCCCACTTCACCTAGCTAACTAGGGGCTGGCTTTTAGGAGCCCCATCACATATTCACCACCTCTGGGAAGTTTTTCCTGATTCCTCCTGAGCTACCAATCTGATGAAGAACTCCTCTCTCCCATTTTCCCTCAGCACTATATAAATACATTTTCCACTTGCTCTGTGAAATGACTGTTTAATTATTAATAAGCTCCCCTACAACCTCACCCTCCTTCTCGATCGCTCTTTCCACCTCCTTGCCTTTATTCAAACCAATCAACCATTTCCCTCCACAACTTTCTCCCGGGGAGGCCAAATGTTCTGGCGTTCCCCATGTATCACGGGACTGCTATCAGCTGCCAATCCAGATTGGTTTGCTTCCTGATGTCTATAAAACTAATACTGTAGTGAGGTCTCTGACTAGCCTTGTGGCTCTCCCTTGCCAGCCCCTCCAGCACTTGGATCCTGGCTCACTGTCTGCCCCTTTCCCCAAGCTCTGTCGTAGACCCTGGAGATGCAGTATGAGCTCAGACAATGCACACAGACAATATCTTCTGTCCTATCTGATGACCTGATTCAGCTGTACACGTTTTGGAGCCTGCCATCACCTGGGGTTACTATTCTTCTAAAACCTTGAGCTTCAATATCTCCCTTCAGGACCTCCCCTCCTTCCGTCTTCCACACTCCTTCATCCTAACACCGCTGCACTGAGCCTAAAAAAGCAACCTTCAGTTCCTTTGACCATCACCCAGATCCTTCTTGGCCTCTGCTCCCTGGAAGGTGGGACACCCATGATTGATGATATAAACTCACCCCCCATTCCTTAAGACCTATCAAGTCATACAAATGAGGCCTACAAGGGAAAATTATACACCTTGTAGATTGGTACCATTTCAAATTTATGGTCCCTAATCTGGCATAGTCCCACAACCATGCCAAAAGTATGCCATTTATCTTCAAAGCCATTTTGCAACCTCATCTCTCATTTTGTTGAGAATATTAGGCCATCAGGAGTGATCTCCTGCAGGTTCACTACACCTTCTATTAAATTTATCTCAAGCCCCCATTCTTACTTCCTTTTTCCAGATCCATAGTCCCTCCTCTGATACAGGACAATGTTCTTCATCAGTACTTCTGAACCCATCCTTCGGGGAAACTCTGGGATCCNCTTTTTTAAATGTTTTTTTATTTTATTTTATTATTTTATTTTATTTTTCTTAAATAGTTTATTTTCAAGTTGGTTTCCAGTCTTTATTTATTTTTGAGACAGAGAGAGACAGAGCTTGAGTGGGGGAGGGGCAGAGAGAGAGGAGAGGGAGACACAAAATTCGAAGCAGGCTCCAGGCTCTTGAGCTGTCAGCACAGAGCCTGATGTGGGGCTCGAACGCATGAACTGTGAGATGGTGGCCTGAGCCGAAGTCAGACACTTAACTGACTGAGCCACCCAGGCGCCCCTAAAACTGCTTAATAAAAAGCTGGATGAGTTTAATGGAAGTATGTGTTTCTTTTGGAGCAAGATTGGTGTTTAATGTTTTGATTCAATTCTGGCCATTATTGTCAGATGTTCTAGAATAAAATATTGCATCTGGTATGAGACCTTCCGGGAAGCCTATGGACTTCTCAGCAACACCGTGCTTCCTTTCACTAACGTTTGCTCCATTTGGCCAAAAAGAGGTAGCTTCAGTTTGATCAGAAGCTACTTGAGTGATGGGCAATCACTTACTCTTCAGTTCAGCCCCTTGGAACCTATAGCAACACCACAAGAGTGCCATATCTCCGTGAAATATCATCCACTGGCTTGAAACGTGGCATCTCCCTCCTCCTTACCACCTCCCTCCCCACTTCACCTAGCTAACTAGGGGCTGGCTTTTAGGAGCCCCATCACATATTCACCACCTCTGGGAAGTTTTTCCTGATTCCTCCTGAGCTACCAATCTGATGAAGAACTCCTCTCTCCCATTTTCCCTCAGCACTATATAAATACATTTTCCACTTGCTCTGTGAAATGACTGTTTAATTATTAATAAGCTCCCCTACAACCTCACCCTCCTTCTCGATCGCTCTTTCCACCTCCTTGCCTTTATTCAAACCAATCAACCATTTCCCTCCACAACTTTCTCCCGGGGAGGCCAAATGTTCTGGCGTTCCCCATGTATCACGGGACTGCTATCAGCTGCCAATCCAGATTGGTTTGCTTCCTGATGTCTATAAAACTAATACTGTAGTGAGGTCTCTGACTAGCCTTGTGGCTCTCCCTTGCCAGCCCCTCCAGCACTTGGATCCTGGCTCACTGTCTGCCCCTTTCCCCAAGCTCTGTCGTAGACCCTGGAGATGCAGTATGAGCTCAGACAATGCACACAGACAATATCTTCTGTCCTATCTGATGACCTGATTCAGCTGTACACGTTTTGGAGCCTGCCATCACCTGGGGTTACTATTCTTCTAAAACCTTGAGCTTCAATATCTCCCTTCAGGACCTCCCCTCCTTCCGTCTTCCACACTCCTTCATCCTAACACCGCTGCACTGAGCCTAAAAAAGCAACCTTCAGTTCCTTTGACCATCACCCAGATCCTTCTTGGCCTCTGCTCCCTGGAAGGTGGGACACCCATGATTGATGATATAAACTCACCCCCCATTCCTTAAGACCTATCAAGTCATACAAATGAGGCCTACAAGGGAAAATTATACACCTTGTAGATTGGTACCATTTCAAATTTATGGTCCCTAATCTGGCATAGTCCCACAACCATGCCAAAAGTATGCCATTTATCTTCAAAGCCATTTTGCAACCTCATCTCTCATTTTGTTGAGAATATTAGGCCATCAGGAGTGATCTCCTGCAGGTTCACTACACCTTCTATTAAATTTATCTCAAGCCCCCATTCTTACTTCCTTTTTCCAGATCCATAGTCCCTCCTCTGATACAGGACAATGTTCTTCATCAGTACTTCTGAACCCATCCTTCGGGGAAACTCTGGGATCCTGTCCTATTAGCCATCTCTCTCTCTCAGTATCTTCCATTTCTCCGTCTACGTGAGAAGAGAAAACATATTCAAAAATCTTTCATCATAAAGGGAAAGGGGAGGAAAACCAACATTGACTTCCTATCCTCTTAGCATGTTTCAATGTTGCCTCATTTCCCATCCAAACTTCATATGGGAGGTGTCTGTTGTCTCTTCTCCTCACTTCCAGACCATTCCTTTTGCTCTACAGTCTAGTCAATTTCCAGCCTTGCTGGACTAATCAATGTGAGGGCTTTGTTTTTATGTTTAATATTCTGGAGTCACATGGAGTAGAGAGCTCAGTATGTATATAAAGAAGTGGTTAAAACTATTTAGTTTTAAAATTAATATTCAATTTATTAAGGCCACAAAATCAAAACAAGTTGTAAGTATTCTTTAAGTAATTACATTCAGTTTACAAATTGTATTATTCCATCTCTACATTGGGTACAATGAGAAATATCTTCACTTTTACACAGATGATTGTATTAAGTATTATTTGTATTTCTATGTTGAACAGAATAATTTTCCTGCGTTCTCTTTTGTAATTAGATTCAATTAAATATTTTAAATTTTTCAAAAATTTCACATATTTTATTTTATGTTGAAGCATTTCACATTTCTAACTGGACACATTTACAATACATATAAGCAAAGCATTTCCAAGAACTCAAATATTTTTTAAATGGAATTATGTATATGCTTATAGAATTACCTATATTACTCAGAAATATAGCAAATCAACTTTTTTGTTTTGGGTTTGGGTTTTTTTTTCCTCACAGCTTACTATCATCAGGCCAGAAAGGAAATGCAAAGATTTCAAAAAGCAACTGCTTTTATACTCAGATACTTCCCAACTTTATATATCCATCCCATCAGAAAAATTATTATGTATGTACCATGAATAGTTGCAAGAACCACTGAGCAATTTCTAATTTATAACCAGCTAATCACAAAGGCTCATATGGCATTCTTTTTTTTTTTTTAATGTTTATGTATTTTTGAGAGAGAGAGAGAGAGAGAGAGACAGAGTGTGAGCGAGAGAGGGGCAGAGAGAGAGGGAGACATAGAATCCGAAGCAGGTTCCAGGCTCTGAGCTGTCAGCACAGAGCCCAAGCGGGGATCAAACTCACAAACTGTAAGATCATGACCTGAGCTCAAGTCAGATGCTCAACCAACTGAGCCACCCAGGCACCCCTCATACGGCATTCTTTAAGTTTGTCCCAGGAAGAAAGTTGATCATGGCTAATTCCACTTGAGATTATTTCTTATGAAATCTGATTAGTTGATAAATGTTGCCAAAAATAGTATGGTCATTGTCACCACTGAAAAGTCTGGGCTCTTAACCAGTTTAATGCAACAGCCCCAGGGTGGTGCCAACACAAAGGGCAATCAACTGTCCTGACTGGAAAACCAAATATTTATGTAAAGCACTCTCAACATTTCTTGAAAACTGTGGAGTCTTGCCATTTGGATTGTAAATTACCACATTTAAAGTTAAACGATCAAGTGATTTGGTCACTAGTTTATTGCTTAGATCTGGGCATCTCAAACCTACAAAACCCTTCTCCTGGGAGCGAATAACACTAAGACAGACCCAGAAATTCACTTGATGCTCCTTTCCTCTGATCATGACTGTCCTTCCCAAGTCCTACTTATGAAGCTCCCCATCCCTGTATTGCAAATTCACTAGTCTGAAGTATGTCACTTTATAAAAAAGTTAAGAAGCCTCAGAGAACATTCAGGTTTTTCAAGTAGGTAGGAAGTAAGATTTTGCCATTTTAGGAAGATACACTAAGGAATTTGTTCAAAGTTGAAAATCCTAGCCCCATCTTCATACATGTATATATCTAAACACATATATGTATATATGCATATACATACATCATACATATACATGTATGCACATAGATATCATATATATGTATATTGTCATATATATGTATATGTACATCTTGTTATGTCCCAATGTCTCATCCTGGTAGAAAATGGAAATCAACCTGACATACCTTAACCCTGAGTTTTCCTCTTTATAAAGTGGGAACAATAATTTCTATCTTATAGATTGTTAAATATAATTGACATATAACTGTAATATAATTGACATGTAGATATTATTTCAATAAATGTCCTTTCAGATAGTGAGTTTTCTTTCTAGTTCAAGTTAGAAAATATAGCTGACTATTTCTGTAGAATCAGGATATAAAATTGGGGTTTAATATTTTTTTAATGTTTTATTTATTTCTGAGAGAGAGAGAGAGCGTGAGCAGGGGAGGGTCAGAGAGAGAGGGAGATGCAGAATCTGCAGGAGACTCCAGGCTCTGAGCTGGCTGTCAGCACAGAGCCTGACATGGGGCGCGAACCCACAAACCATGAGATCCTGACCTGAGCTGAAGTTGGACGCTTAACCGACTGAGCCACCCAGTCTCCCTTAAAATTAGGGTTTAGAAGGAAAGTATTTATACATGTATCTACTTAATATGTTTTTAATTCAGAATATGGATCAAGCCAAAACACTTGAAATGTGAATGGCTAATAATATATTTTTTAAAAAGCTCAAATTTATGAGGAGTTAAATAAATACAAATTAACCACAAAATGGATTTATATTTACAAATATAATGCTTATTATTGGTGAGTGTGTGGGAAACAATTTCATTTTCTAACCAGCAGTGCAAGGTGGCAACAGCTTTCTATAAGATAATTTGACTCTATTGAGTGCTTGCAAAATGTTCATTTCTTTTGATTCTCCAGCCACACTCCTAGAAATTTATCCTTAGGAAAAAATAATATTTAAACAAATATTTATAGGGGCACCTGAGTGACTGAGTTGGTTAAGCATCCTACTCTTGATTTGGGCTCAGGTCATAATCTCATGGTTCCTGAGTTCGAGCTCCATATCAGGCTCCATACTGAAAGTGCAGAGCCTGTGCGAGACTCTCCCTCTCCCTCTCTCTCTCTGCCCATCCCTGCTCTCACTCTCTCAGTCTCTCTCAAAATAAATAAATAAGCTTAAAAAACAATTTAAAACAAATATTTATATAAATATAAAATATTTTATAAATATAAAATACAAATAACGTATTAAAGGAAATACTGAATGATTAAATGACTATGCAAAAATACCTTCTACAATCTGATATTGTACAAAAATTTATAATGAAGTTATCTTTGTCTTTTAGCATAAAATTGATTGTACATTAAATTAGAATTATAAGGGTAATCTGTGAAATTCTATGCATTTTATATACTTTACAAAGTTTAAATAAGAAATACAGTGATTTACCTGAAACTTAACATGAAGATATTAATACTCTGTTTACCTTATTTCACTTCTATATTTAATCCAAAACTTTCCCCAGCCTGCATGGCGTGCACTTAGGGATATCATAAAACTTATTTTCTAAACTGGGACACTTTTGGGGCACCTGGATGGCTCAGTCGGTTAAGTGTCTGATTTTGGCTCAGGTCATGATCTCACACAGTTCATGGGTTTGAGCCCTGCGTTGAGCTCTGTGCTGACAGACCAGAGCCTGGAGCCTGCTTCAGATTCTGTGTCTCCCTCTCTCTCTACTCCTCCCCCTCCTCATGCTCTGTGTCTTTCTCTGTCTCTCAAAAATAAATGAATATAAATAAATAAATGAATGAATAAATAAATAAATAAATAAATAAATAAATAAATAAAACTGGGACACTTTCGGGAGGGAAAGTGGTAATAATACCAGTAATTAAAATGTGTTAATTGATGTATATCAGAGGCACTAAGATTGTCACAAGCAAACCAGGTCTCCCCATATTTATCTACGTATAGGTCATAGGACCTGAGCACTACCTGCTTTCTAAGTGGTTCTATCAGTGCTACAAGTAGACCCACAAGGTCTTCTTACAATTGCTGCATAAATCAGGAGCTTCAAGTTAAAAAAAGGTTTTTTAACGTTTATTTATTTTTGAGGGACAGAGAGAGACAGGGCATGAGCAGGGGAGGGGTAGCAAGAGAGAGGGAGACATAGAATCCAAAGCAGGCTCCAGGCNCAGTTCATGGGTTTGAGCCCTGCGTTGAGCTCTGTGCTGACAGACCAGAGCCTGGAGCCTGCTTCAGATTCTGTGTCTCCCTCTCTCTCTACTCCTCCCCCTCCTCATGCTCTGTGTCTTTCTCTGTCTCTCAAAAATAAATGAATATAAATAAATAAATGAATGAATAAATAAATAAATAAATAAATAAATAAATAAATAAAACTGGGACACTTTCGGGAGGGAAAGTGGTAATAATACCAGTAATTAAAATGTGTTAATTGATGTATATCAGAGGCACTAAGATTGTCACAAGCAAACCAGGTCTCCCCATATTTATCTACGTATAGGTCATAGGACCTGAGCACTACCTGCTTTCTAAGTGGTTCTATCAGTGCTACAAGTAGACCCACAAGGTCTTCTTACAATTGCTGCATAAATCAGGAGCTTCAAGTTAAAAAAAGGTTTTTTAACGTTTATTTATTTTTGAGGGACAGAGAGAGACAGGGCATGAGCAGGGGAGGGGTAGCAAGAGAGAGGGAGACATAGAATCCAAAGCAGGCTCCAGGCTCTGAGCTGTCAGCACAGAGGCTGATGAGGGACTCAAACCCATGACCGTGAGATCATGACTTGAGCTGAAGTCAGATGCTTACCTGACTGAGCCACCCAGGCACCCCCAGGAGCTTCAGATTTATATACTTCATAGTGATTTTGTAATTTATACCTACCTAGTTCTTACTTAATTCTTTCTTACTTCCTTTTATTGTTTGGTTTGGGTAGGCCAAGTTTTCTACCACCACCAATATGGATTCCTTTTAATGTTTCCAACAAGCCACAACTCTATACAGTTATTTTAATATCATCTCATTGGCTTTTCCTTCTTTTTCTTTTTTTGTTGGCTTTGATCTGAAACCACAAATTTTTGCTCATGCTAAGAATAAAGGCTACCAACAACTTCTTAATAATCAAATAATCAAATATAGTCAATAACTTTCATTCTTAACATACTGGACCACATGGTAGTTAGTTATCTGAACTACTCTCTGGAGCAACTTCAGTCCCCTTCATCCTCACCCTCATTCTCACCCTCACCCTCACACACACACACACACACATGCACACACACATGCACACACCTCACTTCCATAATTTCTTGGCTCATCCCTTAAGATTCAACTCAAATATCACTTTCTCTAGGAAGACGAGGAAATTTGCCCTGCTCTGTGCTTTCCCAGGGCTGAGTAGGCAATCTCAGACCTCACCCTTACTACACCGTTTCATCATCTCTGATTCCATTCATCAGATTGAGAGTTCCTTAAGGGCTGAGAGTATATGTATCACACATCTTTCTATCTTCAGAACTTAGCTAAAGACCAGCACAAGGTGGGAAGGCGAACGTAGTAATCAAGAGTTCAGACCTGGAAGTTACAACAGATCTAGGACTGAATCCCTAGTTATATGAATTTGAGGAGATCTCACTTAACAATAATTGTAAGTCCCATCCTTGTGGTTTCTCTCACATTCCATCTAGAGTTTTTTTATGTTAGTTTGCTTTAACTTTGTACAATTCACACCCCTTGATGACGTAATGTTTTAAATTGCTCTTGGACATTTACAACTTAACGGGAATAATAGATTTGACTGACTTTTTGACGGGGTGGGGGAGACCTGAAGGACCCAAACAGACAAGGAAGCTATTGAAAGAGGCAGATTAGCAGAAAGAAAGGGGTCAGTGTAAGCCAATGTCTCTTGATCTCCTCATCTGTAAAATGGAGATTAGAACAGCATGTGAGGGTAAAATGAAGACTATATGGTTATTAATAAATATTAACTAAGTGTATTGTTGCTCTTGAAGATACTCAGAAGACAAAAATGACCTCATTCCCAATTTATTTTTAAGAGTTTATTTCCAGGTAACACATGGATTTAGCAGTGAAAGTAAGAAATGCTATTAGAGTGATTTCCTGTATTGTAATTTTTCTCCACTGCCCATAGATGTGCTTTAAGAAGAGCAGAAATCACTCAAGGACCCATCTTATGAGCCTCTCATTGCCTTAGTTTGGGCTGCTATAGCAAAATACCATGGAACTCCTCACAGTTCTGAAGGCTGGGAAGTCCAGGATGAAGGTACTGACAAATTCAATGCCTTGTGGCGCCTTGCTTCCTAGTTTATTGATGGCCATCCTCTCATTGTGTCCTCGAATGACAGAGGGGCTGGGGAACTCTCTGGTGTCTCTTCTATAAAAGTACTAATCCCATTCATGAGGACTCCAACCTTGTGACCTGATCACCTTCCAGAGACCTCACTTCTCAATACGGTCAACACCGGGGGTTAGGATTTCAACACACAATTTTGGAAGGACACAAACATTCAGTGCATAATACTTGTCATAGTCCAGATTATGATATACCGAACAGAACAGGTAATGATGCAACTGTAATATTTAAATATCTGAGCACTTATAACTTTCCGCTCCTTTTCTCCACAGAGCACAGAAAGGCCCAGGTCTCTTTCGAACAAGATAGAACATTCTATCCGTCACCCAGGGAGGTGTACAGGGTTTAGGGCTTCATTTTGCAGTTTGCTTATTCTATAATAGAAATAAGGATATCTGCCTCACAGGATGTGAGGATCCCGGGATTCTGGGATTTCCAGATAGACGGCCATTCTGTTAACCAGAACATGTTTTTGATAAGCAGCATAGATCTTCTAGGGTCAGAGGAAAACTAGACATGATTTTTCTTCAATAAATCCACATTACATGCAACTTAAGTCATCTTCAGTAGGGTCTCCAGAAAGGAGAAGATAGATACAGTTTGAAGTGAACGTTGAAGAAGAGAGAAAATGACTTTGATTGGAAGCTATTTCTGGGGTCAAATGGCCTTGGAATTGAAGGAAAAGATGGAGAAAACCGAACGAGTAGAACTTGAATGGATTGAAACAAGACACTTTAAATTGTCAAGGAATGGCCAGCTATCTTGGACACCAAGTTCAAAATAGAGTAGCGGAATTGACCTTGCTGATCTGATTTCAAAGCATGTGGTTCTTCCTTGATCCAGAAATACAGATGCCAGGTTATGTTTTATTACTGGACACTCCACTTTTAATAAAGGTCATTATTAAGGATTGCCACCTAAAATGTGTTGTACATATTTTTTGAGGAAGTTAACTTATAATTCTTTCTACAAAGTGCCCTGCAATAAATGCTTTATAAAAATTCGTTTTAAATAATATTTTCCTTATAAAGCAAAACTTGAGATAACTCAACAAACTTTTAAATGAGTACTCCAAATGAATGCAAAGCTATTTGTTCTCTATGTTAGTCTCTGAAATAATTAAAACTATTAAAAATATGTAAAGGCATCATTTAAAAAATAATAATATTTTCTTCTTTTGTGAGACATTACTCTGCTTTGTTTTCCTTTTTGTTTTCTTAAAATTTTAGTCTAAGTAATAATTACTGACCTGTAAGGCAGGTATGAGGAATGTAGAAAGGTCAAATTAAGTAAGCTTTCAAAATAAATTCAAAATAAATTCAAGTCTCTAGTACTAAAATGTTAATGTTAAATGGCATTGTGGCCTACACTGTATGGTATCAGAGAGAAGTCACAGAGCTGTCTTTTTTAAAAGTAATAAAATAATTTAATTCATTTAATTATTTCCCACAATCAGGAGTGTTAAAGAACTTGAATTATAGATAAATATTTTATTACCATACAAAATAATGTTAAATTTTTTTTATGGCATATTATCTTAAGGCTGGCTTGATACATATTTGCATATCTTTTACATCTTATCCTAATAAACACCAGCCACTATTCCCTTCTGAGTACATTATTTGCCCTCATGATAGGGGAAAGAGAAGTTAATTACTACGAATACTGCCTAGGGAAAAATTTCTCTGAACACACTTTTGTTAAGGTTTGTTGAGTCTATTGGGATTATTATTTTTTTAATGACCACACTGTGTACAATGATGACATTAAAGTTTCTGAACCTGAATCTATACCAGTTCAGACACATCTGGGAATTTTTGTGCCTGCATGGGTTTGCCTAGCTGGAAATCTGAAGGAGCAACAATTGTTAAAATTTATTATTATGACTATAGATTTTCTTATTGTCCTCTTAAGATATTTTGTTGACTATGTTTTGTTGAGCTACATCCAGGGTGGCTCCTCTGAGCTTCCAATGCCAAACTGTAATTCACTGATAAAAGTAGTGGCTGTGGGGTGCCTGGGTGGCTCAGTCGGTTAAGCATCCCACTTCAGCTCAGGTAATGATCTCACGGTTCGTGGGTTCGAGCCCCATGTCCAGCTCTGTGCTGACAGCTAGCTCAGAGCCTATCTTTGGATTCTGTGTCTCCTTCTTCCTCTGGCCCTCCCCTGCTCATGCTGTCTCTATCTCTCTCTCAAAAATAAATAAAAAATATTAAAAAATTAAAAAAAAGTAGGGGCCGAAACAAAACATTCCCACCCATGGTGTCTGTGACACCAGAATACTGAAAAAAGATCTGAGTCGCAAGAAATTGGAGCTCTGGAAGGGCACTCTCAGGTTATTTAGAATTTTAATTATGGCACAAATTTCTAAAAGGTGGTGAGGAATTATGTGAAGTTCCTTCAGCTGTGACAACTTGATAGCTTTTAACATGCCCACTTGAGGACGGGTTACCAACCAGCTTGGGTCTCTTCTGGGGTACCCATGCAGCACCAACACACTGGTTAGGAGCAGGAGATGTGCCCATTCACTGGGAAAGCTGATTTGGGTGACTGAGATGATATATTTCACACATATGTGTGAAATTCCCTCTTGAAATATTTGATGACCCTGAAATGACTTGAAGTCTTCAAAATGTCATACAGGCATATTTAGAGACACAAATTATTAGAGATTCTCCCCCTATAAAGGGACTGTGGGACACTGAAGAACCATCATTGCTCAAGATGCCATATCGACAGTTTAGCAACACCATCTCAGTATGTTGTTAGCTAGGAGCTGGAAGTTAGGGAGGTCTGTATGAAGAATTACCTGAAAAAAAGAAGCCAGTGAAATGCCTGTACAGTGTCATAATCAGAATTGCTGTAAGGTGGCCTGGGTGCTTCTTTAGAATTGTCTTGGAAAAAAAACAAAGGTACAGGTGACCAGAGAGAATTTATAGGGCAAGAACAGAAGGATAGAGCAAGATGTGACTTTAACAGACAGACTCTTGAGAGACCTCTATAGATTCCCCATACCAATCAAAAAGAGAGACCACGGGGTGCATGGGTGGCTCAGTTGGTTAAGCGTCCGCCTTCGGCTCAGGTCATGATTTCATGGTCTGTGAGTTCAGGCCCTGAGTCGGGGTCCGTGCTGACTGCTCGGAGCCTGAGGCCTGCTTTGGATTCTGTGTCTCCTCCTCTCTCTGCCCCTCCCCCACTTGTGCTCGGTCTCTCTCAAAAATAAATGTTAAAAAAATTAAAAAAAAAAAAAAAGAGAGAGAGAGAGACCACTATTACAAACTTTGTCCTCCGTTAATTTTGGGGCTTATTAAGAAAAACAATTATCTAAAACTTGGAAATAAGCCAAAAAAGGTTACTGTCTGTCTTTTCAAAAGCACATTAAGGCATTATCCAACAAGTCTCCCCAAGGGTCATCTGCTTCTGGGGGTGAATGGCAAACAATGGCCCTCACCCTTCGCCAAACTAGCTCTCTACCTGTTTTTACAAAGATTCAAACTAAGAATGGTTTTTCCAATCTTAAGTAGAAGGGAAAAAATCTAAAGAAAAGCGGTAATTTGTCATATGTAAACACTATATAAAATTCAAATTTTAGTATCCATAAAGTTGTACTGTAATATAGCCATGCTCACTCAATTAGACATTGTCTACATTTTCAAGCTTCACATGCTTCGTGATTTTTGCCTCTTAATAGGCAAGGTTTGCAGACCTTACCTAAGGGCTGTAACTTTGCTTTACTGTTTCTTATTGATAAGTGTTCAGACTCGGGTGGTAGATATCTTCTTTGTTATGGTTGATAAGTTACATTTTTTGGTGGGTGGGGGGGCAAAGCTGCAAATGGTATTGTTGGTAGGTAAGAATTCCCCAAAGGCTACAGTTTTAATGTTCTGCAAAAACAGTTTTGTATCTAATTTTGCTATCTTCTAACATATGATTTTCTGCTGTTTCAGCTTCTTACTAACCTTCTTTGAATCAGCTTTGCCTCTCTGCTGGTTCCTTTACTAATGAGCTAAGTATGTCTCTGACACAGGCGGACTATATATTCATTTGAATATTGTCTTTAACTTTCTGAAAATTTATTTTGACACATTCTTCTAAAATTGGATTTTTATTAAGAGAACTCTGTAGTAGCCATTGTGAGTTCAAATCATCTAAAGTTTGCTATCCTATGCTTCTCAGTATTTGCATGCTTTTTTCTCATAATGCGTTGTGATAGAAATTACTACAGTCCCCCTGGGAGGTGGGTCCATACGCGCGCGCGCGCGCGCACACACACACACACACACACACACACACACACAGTGCCTGACAATCAGCTGGTGGGAGGAAAGTGACTGGTTTCCTCCAGGAGGTTAGAAAATTGCTTACATTTGGTCTAGAATTCCTAATTTCTTCCTATTGATGGCTTGTGAATTACATCACTGGAAAACCAGACCAGATTTGGGACAGATTTCCCTTCACAGACATCACACGTTCAAGAGCACACGTTTGAGCCCTGACCTGCGAGTTACAGTAGACAAATCCAGAAGTCCAGTTTAACCCCTTCCAAGTTTCCAACTCCTTCTCGGAGAAGTCTTCTAATGTCTACAGGATCTATCCTATCCATAGGGTCTAACTTTTGGCAGAGAGGCAGCACAGAACAGAAACTGGACTTGCTGGTCACATCAAAGGGCATAAATTGGTCAAGATCCCCTGATTACAAAGCAACCATACCCAGAGTATCTTCCCACAAGGGTTCCTTTCTGATCACTGGGCTTCCTGCTCCGCAGTCGCAGCACATAACTCGCCAGAAAACTATATCCTCGAGGACTCCCAGCCTTCTGCCTTTTCAAAGGAACACCCCCATCTTCTACTTTTATTCTTTAGTCATTTCATTGTGTAACTTAAACAAACAGGAAACCTTTACATTGTAAGAAAGGGTAGACCTAGAGCCAAAAGTAACAAGAGAGCGCAAGTCAACTATTTCAGTAAACAGTTTATATGGGCCACACCCACAAAGTGATATTTTAAATGAAATTGTACTTGTGTCTTGTTTCAGCGTTTGCTGCTGTAGGGAAAGCGGAAAGTATATTCTTCCACAGCCATCCTCCTGACCCCCAGGGTAACGCGCAGTAGTTTTGTATCTCAGAACATTACTGCCACCCAGCATTTGGTTTAGGAGAGTTTAATCCATCAAGGGAGGTTAAACTAGATTATCCCAGCAGGGAAGGGGTGAGGACTTTGAGAGGAAGGGATTATCCCAGCGGAGGGCTTGTGCTCTGCGCTGGGGATGGCTGGGGGGTGGGGTGCAGCCGGGAGACGCGGGAATGACCAGTCGGTGTTGACCGATGAAGACCATGAGTCTGGATTCTGAATCTAGGTGTATTGGACCTTGGCCGGGGTGGGGGAGGTTAAANTTGGCAGTGTCTTATCCCCTCAAAATCCCGCCCCTCAAATTGAAAAGGAGTATCATATGCACATCAGAAAGGTTATCCGCTAGCAGATTACTGTGTATTTCCTTTCTGTCATCTCCGAATCTTGGGTCAACCTCATCCCTACTCCGTCCCCCAGGAATTAAGGGACAGGAGCAACCCCCGTGTTGGGTCGCGGGAGTAGGAAGAACAAAGCTTGGCAGCCGGGTGCTTGCAGCTGGGCGGTCTTTCTGCGAACATCCAGTTCCTCCAAAGGAGTCTCCTTCCCGCGAGAACTTCTGGAGCGCGGACCGGCCTGATTTTACCGAGGCCGAGACTGCGGCTACTAGTGGGCAGAGCGGGGAGCTCGTCGGGATCTAGAGAAAGGTAACAGCTGATTAAAGGGCAAAGGCACCGAGTCTGGGGCAGTGCAAGGGCTCAACTAACGGGCTCCATTATTGTCATAACCGTAAACCCGTTACTTAGAGCTGGGCGGAGAAACCAACCGCGGAGAACCGGAAAGGTCCGCCAAACGGGCCGGACGCGGGAACCGAATTGAGGAGGGGGGTGGCGGGGGCGATTCCCACACAGGCAGCCAATCCAGCTGTCCCGGGGAGGAAGAGGAGGAGCCAGGGCCTCCCCCGGGACTCCGCACTGCTCCGCGCCCTGCAGCCGCTACAACTTGCTCGGCAGTTGGGCCCAGCGCGTCCGCTACCGCAGCCGCCTCCCCGCGCAGCTATGGCCTCAGGCGCCACCCCCACGGCGGTGAAGGTGAGATGAGCCTTCTCGGAGGCTGCCGTCCGCGCTGATCCCGCCCGAGGGGACCGCGCCTCCGGGCCACGCGCGGGGCCTG
>NW_027530509.1:160629-203956 GCF_008692635.1 Crocuta crocuta
GCCGCCAGGAGGAGGAAAGAAGACCCTTTGGAGAAGGGCGGTGGGCGGAGGCTGCGGTCTCCCCGCCACTCTTCCCCAGCACCACTCCTTCCCGGCAGGTAGCGGGGGTGGGGGGCTAGAAGCCGGGGCGCCCGCAGCTGCTGAGACCCGGCGCCCCCCCTCCCTGTGCCGGCTAGACTCAACGCTTCCGCTCGAACTCGGCTCGCTACCCCCGCGGCCCACGTGGGAGAACTGGGTGCTTGCACTTGTGCAGTCTTCCGGTTTTTTCTTACTCTTTCAAACGTTGGGCTTTTCTGTCCTGAAGTTTTCCCTGCAGCGCAATGCTTGGGGAATTCTGAGACTTTCTGACTTCACCGAAAGGCGGTACTGGGCCGCTCCCCGTTTGCAGGCCTCTGGCTTTAAGCTGCTTTGTTTGCAACCTTGAAAGTTAGAGATCAGTTTCCTTGTACCCTCGGACCTCACAGGTCTCCGTACAAGGGATCATTGTTCGGTGGGAACTTTGGCTGGAGGAGGGCCCGAGTTCTGAAGGGTGCAGCGAACTGCCCTGGGGCTTTTTAAACACTTCTCTCCTGATTGGAGTCTCGGGAGTGAGAGAGTGTAGAATTACAGAGCAATGGAAACATTGATGGTGAAACTTAAGATCTCTTCTAGGTTGTTTATGATTGGCCAAGAACTTCGTACATTTGTTTGACTTTAGAAGTTCTTGGCGGAGGGGATAGAAGGGTCTGGGATAGATCCGGCTTCAGTTACCTCCTGTTTCCCGCCTTTGTGTTCCGTTCTTTAGGGAGTAGGCAAATCTCTGCGGTGTGTATTCAGCCAGAGTGATTAGTTTATTAGCCCTTGCGGCGCTTAATGAGACACTTTAATGAGAAGAGGAAGGGTGGAGAGAGTTGCATTCATACTTAAACACGAAACTCAGTTTTGACGTTTTGGAAGAATCTTGCGTTTAACAAATATTTGTAGAAGGCCTCTCCCATGTCAGTGGCAGAGAACAAGCTGAAAATATTCATGAAGCTCAGGAGCCAAGTAGGTGAGTTCCTTAAGTGCCTATCTTTGAAGTGGGGATTTTCCTGCACGGTTTGCTGGGATGGTGACAATTATCTGTCTAGCACATGATTGAAACTTATTAGATGTTAGTGCTTAAAAGTGGGGGAGCTGAAATGAATTTTCAGTTTACATATCTTTTCTCCACCGATTATTGTGCTAGGTCTTATTAGGCGACAGCTTTCAGTGGCTCAGCAGCTGAAGCGATCACCTTTCCCGTACAGGAATACACTTAGAGCGATACTAAAAGCAGAGAGGGATGATTACGGAAACAGCCTCCCTTTAGTCTCGTTTGACATTCTCCAGTCGCAGTTTCCCTGTAAAATTCGTGCGGTCCACTTAAGTGCAGAATGGGCATTGACTAGAGCCCTGATGTAAATACTAAATGACGTATATTTTTGGTCT
The DNA here is from genome assembly GCF_008692635.1 of Crocuta crocuta. Taxonomy (NCBI): domain Eukaryota; kingdom Metazoa; phylum Chordata; class Mammalia; order Carnivora; family Hyaenidae; genus Crocuta; species Crocuta crocuta. Next base: position 162,079 of record NW_027530509.1, read on the forward strand.
TGGCGAGCTGCTGAATATAAAGAAGAGGGACAAATAGTGCTAGGCCTGCCGGCTGGTTGCTCTTTAAGCTTAGAAAGGTGACGGCTTTGCTTAAGAATCCATGACAGCAACACCAAATCCCGCAGACCGCTGAGGCAACATCGTATACGGGAGACACGGGTACTAGTGTGCAGAGCAAAATAGGCTCCTGAAAACCATACCCGATCCCCAGATCGCGAGATGTAGAGCTGGAACGTTTCTCAAGACTGTATAGTCACTCAGACCCTTTTTGTGACCATAAGGCTGAGGCCTGGAAAGGTCGACCGAGGTGTCCAGGATTCTACAGCTGGACCTAGACAGTGATAGAATTGGGCCTAGAGCCTGGCATTCCCCCAGCTAGATGCTGTGAGGCAGTTCTGAAATCTGTCATGTGGTCTTTTTGCCCTGTTTGGCTGTGTGAGTAGAGAGATCATGCAGCCCTCCCACCCCCAGTGCCCTCTGGATACTCTCCCATGGTATTAAGGATAGCTCTTGTCTGGGAGGACCTCAGGGAGGCATCATTGTCCGGCATCAGTCATGGGCAGGTGGTATGTATGACCATGCAGAGGGCTAAGCTGGTTTTTGGCACCCAGACAGAACGTTCTAAAGAGCTCTTTCAACTGGCTACGATTCCCACCCCCACCCCCCAGCAGCTGCTCTGGGGGATTAAAAATAAGCCTTATTAATCATGGTTGTTATCGCAAGGAGGGAATATGGTTCCATCCTAAGTGTGTAGTGGGCTATCAGCAAAATGGTATGGAGAGAGACTGGCAAGTCACGGAGTCTAGACTGTGATGAATGGGCCTTTTAAGCTCTCCTTTTGGCTGCCTGAGTGTGGCTGGCAAAGGCCTTCAGACTGAAAGTCCTTGAGTGACTCTGAAACCGGGGGACGACCCACAGGCCCCAACTGGAAGCCAGAGGCCAGTGAGCCTTCATTTTTTGCCTAGGGCTACAGTGGCATTTTGGACAGGGCACTTCCTCCTTTTGTAGGGCTGTTCTGAGCATTGCAAGGCATATAGCGCATCCTGGACCCCTCCCCACAAAAGGCCAGTGGTGCTCCTGTCCCATCGTTGTGACACCCAGAAATGTCCCCAGGGGTTTCCAGACACTCCCAGGAGAGCCAGGACACACCGGATTGAGGGACCTGGGCCAAATCCTTGAGACAGGCTGCCTGGGGAGGAGATGCAGGAGCAGCCCGGTTTGCGTCCTGACCAGCAGAGAAAGACCAGGTGATAGGGGGCTTTTTGTTCTTGCTTCAAGGGATGTTCATTTTTATTTTGTTTTTGCTGGAGGTGGGAAGATAAATACAGAAACAGTGACAGATATTAATGCATTATTTCATCTGATTCTCATAATTCTCCAGATTAAAAATCTCCTTTTCAGTACAGATGAGCAAACAGAGAGGCAGAGACAGAGGGAGACATAGAATCCGGAGCAGGCCCCAGGCTCTGAGCTGTCAGCACAGAGCCGGACAGGAGGCTCAAACCTACGAACTGCAAGATCATGATCTTAGCCAAAGTTGGGACGCCTAACAAACTGAGCCACTCAGGTGCCCCACGATCGTGTGTGGGCCTTCTAGTCTGTGCCTCAGAAGTATCTAAATCAGTGGTTTTCAAAGCATATGATGAATCCGCACCCACCTTGGGGATTTGTTAGACGTGCACATTATCAGTCCCCATCCCGGGCCTGCTGAATCAGAACCTCCGGGGTTTGGGGCCCAGCAGTGTGGGTTTTAAAGAGCCTCAGTGTATGCAGAAGCCCACTAGAGTGTGACAGCTGCTGACACAGGGAGCTTGGAAAAGGCCAGGTAGTTGCACTTGTTAACAAGCTTTCCAGCTGCTTCTTGGTGTACTAGTCCCCCATGACTCCTGTCACTGTTACCACAAACTGGATGACTTAGAACAGTGCAGATAATATTCTCTCGCAGTTTTGGAGGTTAGAAGTGCAAGAATGAGGCCTAAGTGGGAGTGTCAGTAGAGTGGCTCCTTTTGGGAGGATAAAGGGAGAGTCTGGTTCCATGCTTTCCCAGCTTCTGGAGGTCACCAGCCTGCCTTGGCTCATGGCCCCGCATCACGTCACCTTCTTTCCCATTTGACCATCTTATAAGGACATTTAGGGCCTACCCAGATAATCCAGGATAATCTCCCTGTCTCGAGATTTGTAACTTAATCCAGCAAGGTAACATTCACAGGTTCAGGGATTTAGGACACAGACAGGATCTCTTTTCAGGAGCATTAGTTGGCCGGTGACACTCAGCTAGCCCACATTTTGGAAACTCATGGTCTGGGCCATAGGGTGGGGGTGCTCATTTCTGGCTGCACATTAGAACTACCTGAGGAGCTTTAAGAACACAAGCCTCGCCTTGCCTGGTTAATCAGAGTCTCTGGAATCTTGGACTTGAGCTTCGGTTCCCGCGGGATTCTCGTATCCAGGAGCTGACCCAGGAGGTGCCCTGGGAACATTCCTGCTGCCATTCCACAAGCAAAAGAAAACTCTGCAGAACACAGTTAGTGCTGAGGAAAATCCTTCTCGGAAAAAAAAAAAGGGACATTACAGGAGGTGAATTATATCTTCAAGGGGGGTGTCTACTCATTAGAATAAACATCCTGACTTTGCAAGGGGAGGTTGGTTAAGTAAAACTTAACCCCGTTCTGAGCCCTGTTATTTCTGATCAAAATATCGCATGACCGTAGCAGTTTGCTAGTGCCGCCATAGCAAAGGACCACAAACTGTTACTTAGGTGACGGACATGTATTCATTGTCTGGAGGTTGGGAGGCCAAGATCAAGGTGTCAGCACAGTTGGTTGCTTCTGAGGCCTCTCCTTGGCTTGCAGACAGCCAGCTTCTGTACCTCACATGGTCTTCCCTCTGTGCGTTTTGTGTTTCTAATCTTGTTTTATAGGGATACCAGTCATAGTGCATTAGGACCCTTCCCATGACTTCATTTAACTTTAAGTACCTGGACAAAGAATCTGTTTCCAAAAAGAGTTGCAGTCTGAGGTATTAGGTCTTAGGACTTCAAAATATGGATGTTGGGGGGAACTGGGTCAGCCCATAACCATCACCTACAAGGGTGGTTTACAGAGAGGGACATCTTGTCCCAGATGGAGCCACCAGCTATCTCTGTGGACCAGATTGCAGGCTTTCAACAGGCCACCCAGACTGAGACATTTGGCCACCCTCTCCCCGTTACAGCTGGGCTTCTGAGATTTTGCAAGGCCCTGGGAGGCTCAAAGCCAGGTTGGCTCAATAAAAGGAGAACTTTTGTCTCTTGCGTTTGCCAAATAGGTCAATGGCAGCCAGAGCTGAAGGACTGAAATGCTTGGATCAGGGATTGTCGCCAGCTTGAGGTCTGGCCCTTTCGCCTCATTGTGAGGTTGAAGCGCTCAGGGGCAGCCCACCTCCCTGGCAGGAGCTAGCCTCCACTGCGTGGGGTTACTGTGTTTTGAGAATGCCGTCGTGGAGTGCTAGGTTCCTTTAGGTAGTGTATCTAGGCCTCAATGTGATGGTGAGTGATTCTTGAAACCATGTGGGATATGTGAAATCTCCTAGGTCTAGCTGCCAGGGGAAATAGACAACAGGATAGGGGGTTAGTATGAGCCCTTTTAACATCGCTGGAAATAACCATTCTGGACAGGTTAGCCAGCATTTAGATAAAATGCTTTTGCACTCTCAGAGAGGAAGTCAAACTCTCTTTTTAAGAAATTGACTCGGTGGTCTGTCAATGCGAAAGTGTGGGATGAGCCAGTAGCTGTTAAAATTTGGCAGTGACCATGATTGACCAGGGTGCGGTGGGGGGGGGTGTGTCTCTGTTTTAAAACTTTATCTCATGTATAGTTGGCCCAGAAATTCCATCCACGTGTTCAAACATATTTCTAGCAGTCTAGGGTTATCTGAACAGAGGGCTGATGCTTCTGGCCCAGAAGGCCTGGGAAGGTCTTGTCATTGCTTCCTGAGTGTGGATGGAGAGGCCTCTCCCTTCTGAGGTGTTTGTGTAGACGCCAGAGTCATTATTTCTATGCTTGCTCTGTGACCTTGGTCCAGAATTTGACCTCTCTGAACATCAGTTTCCTTAATACATGGAGACAGAAAAACTCTCCTAATATGGTATGGTGTTGTTGTTTATAAAGGACTCCAGGGGATATTGGGAGGTAGTAGTACATCATTGTAATTGAGCATGAAAGACCTGGGTTCCTATTCCAGCTTTGCTCCTTACGATTTGTTCTTGGACAAGTTTCTTAATCTGATGCTTTTCTTTTGTCTTTGGTAAAGTGACTATCATACTGTAGGGCCTGCCTTGTAGGGTGGTTGTGAAGATCAGTTGAGGTAAGGCATCTGAGGCACTTAGCCTAGTGCCGGTGATGTGTAAGTACTCTGACACAATTAATTCACCACCAAGGCATTGCCAAAGCAGGTACTGAATCGCTGTTGAATTGAGAGGCTCCACGTGACACCGAGTTAGGCCATGGGTGCTTGTGAGTTCCTTCCTAGTTGTACTTTGCCGTGCGGCCAGCAGGTGGCAACATTGCTCCATCCTGGCACTGCTGGCCTCCCTCCCCGGCAGGAAAATGGTTAGAGGTCCATTTCCGGAATGGTAGTAGGCAGTTGCTACATGTGTCCTGTATCCCTTTTGAGATGAGATTTGGTTTTCCATGAACAGTTGGAGCTGGTTGGGTGACTGGATGTGCTCACCTATAGATAATTCCAGGGCCAGAGACCCCGTTCCAGCCTTCTGGGGAGCAGTAGCCGCTCTTGCTTTCATGGGCAGTACTATGTGTTCCTCTCTGAGGGCCAAGTTACCAGCTACCTAATGCAGTTATGTAGCCAGGGGTTGGACTGAAGCTTGGGGCAGCTGACAGCGGGCTCAGGGGCTCTGAACTTCAGCAGGATCCCTGGTTGGCATTTCTTGCATCACTGCTGCGATGCTGGGCTAGTTTCCCCACAAACTGAGGTGGTTTCACAACAGAGTCTGTTTTGTCTGCCATGTACAAGTCTGAGAATCCAGTATTAAATCTGCACTGTGAGGTGCCATGGCCCAGTTAAAGGAAGTTTAGGATTTTAGAAAACTGAATTAAAATTTTTTTTCTATAAAAATAGGCATGGTTTAAATGTCCTGACTTAAATGAACATTTCTTTTGATTTGAAAACTGCAGTGTTGTTTTAGTCTTATGATAGGTGGTAGCAAGGCACGGGAGAAATGGGGGTTGGCATCAAATGTGTAATAACCTGCTGTGATGTTAACAACATACCACAGGGGGGCACCAACTTCAAAAACTGGTTTAGCCACTTGAAGTTGTGGGAATATTTTCAAAGCTCTGAATCCTGTAACAGGCAGTTCTTCAGCAAAATCTCACTAAATTACCCATGTTGTTGTATTCCATTTTGTTTTTTATTTCCAGAAAACTGTGGGCCGGAGAGGTAGCCATTTTCCTACATATTTAATAGAAGTCAACCTGTGTCACCTGATCTGAAAATCACTCAGATGTTCATTTAATTCTTAACTCTGAAATTTTTTCTCAAGAAGCTGCTTTCTTTGATTTAGTAGAAATTTTACTCCAGTGACAATAGATTTAAAGCTTTTCGTTGAAAAAACAAATGTGCAGGACACGTTCCATTCGGTTTCTAGTAAAGTGTCATCTTCTGACCTGTCATTGGTAATTTAAGTCCTGTTTCTCTCTGAGGAACTATCAGCCCAGGGAACCTTAATGATTTTGGTCATTGAGGCTTTTAGTTAACCGTTCAGTTAATATTTAGTTGTCATTGTACTTAATTCTTATTTGTGTTTCTTAGTCATCAAATTAAATTAACTCTGGAATTACAGTATCAGGTTCCTGTAACTCCAGTTAACACCTAAAGACAAGGACTGATACGTTCTCTCGAAAGTGCAACACAACACTTGAACTTAAATTTAGAACTTGTTGGGGCACCTGGGTGGCTCAGTCAGTCAAGCATCTGACTTTGGCTCATGTCATGATCTCACAGTTCATGAGTATGAGCCCCGCGTTGGGCTCTGTGCTGACAGCTCAGAGCCTGGAGCCTGCTTCGGATTCTCTTTTTGCCCCTCCCCCGCTCGTGCTCTGTTTCTGTCTCTCAAAAATAAACATTAAAAAAAATTTTTTTTAATTTAGAACTTGGATAACTTATTTATACATATATATGTGAAGGACAGTTTGATTTTATAAATATACATGAGTCTAACTTTTAATGCTTTCCAGACTCTTCTATCCATGATCTCTTATAGCTCTGTGATTTCCGTGGCATCGGAAAGAAAATCTTTCTTGTTTCTTTATCAAATGGCATAATAAGGAGAAATACAGAATATTTTCTGTCCTGGCCATCTTCTGAACATTCTTTATTCCATAATCCACTTAGTAGAGTATATAAAATTGGTTAGAGCTGTCTACAGCCACATGCCTAACGTTTTAGGTTTGCTTTTCTAACTTAAGCTAGTTAAAGTGTCTTCCTGTGCTACCTTTGTTATTCCCATACTCAGAAATAAATATCATACAGTCCAAAATATGTCCTGTGCATTGGTTATTTCCAGAATATAGAAGGCTCTCAAATGTGTATTGAATGAGTGATTGTTTTTCTGTGACGTTCAGTTTTTTAAAAATAACTAGGGCTGGGGCGTCTGGATGGCTCAGTTGGTTAAGCGTCCATCTTCACCTCAGGTCATTATCTTGCAAATCATGGGTTCGAGTCCCATTTTGGGCTCTGTGCTGACAGGTCAGAGCCTGGAGCCTGCTTCAGGTCCTGTGTCTCCCCTCTCTCTCTGCCCCTCCCTCACTCTCTCTCCCTTTCAAAAATAAAATAAACATCAAAAATAAAAATTAAAAATAAAAATAACTAGGGCTTAGCAGGAATGGCAAACAGCATATATGTATGAATAAATGAACTTGCTCGAAAATAATTTTGTTTGTAATGAAAAATGACGAAATCTGTTGTCTTTTTATTGTCTCCTTTAGATTGGAATAATTGGTGGAACAGGCCTGGATGATCCTGAAATCTTGGAAGGACGAACAGAAAAATATGTCGATACTCCATTTGGCAAGGTTAATATCGAGTTAGCAGAGACATACCAGCTTTTTCCTTTCTTCTTGCTGGCTTTATTTTTAAGTTAAAAAAACTTTTTTTTTTTTTTTTTTTTAATTGCTTTAGTCTTGGCAGCACAGGACTCTCTGCCCTAAGCTGAGAGGGACCAGTATTCCTGTCATGGGCTCTGCCAGCTGAGACAGTGTGTCTAAGAATATCTTGGACTTTATAGGATTGAGAACGTGGCTTTTGAACGTGCACACGTAACTTCTCAATTTTTATCTCTAGAAGCCAGACACTCATTTCAGAGACCGCAACTGTACTTCTTCAGATCTCTGCATTCAAATCAGCTTCTAATTGGGGCCAGTGCGTCTTCCATACTGATTTTGGAGACAGACTGATGACACAGGGGAGCAAATAATGCAAAGTGGCCTTTTCTCAGTAAGCTCTGGCCCGAAGGGGGGATTTCCTGAGGATGCAGGACACAAAAGCATAACTAAACTGGAAATACAGCACTCCTTTTCTGTTGCATGGAGGCTGTTTGTTCTTCCAGCTCTTGTGTCAGCCAGCTAGGATGAGGCGTCTGCCTTCCAGCTCCATAGTGCTGCTCCTAAACTTGACGGTTCTACTGGTCCTAGAAGATCCCTACGTCTGGCAGTCCCAGCCCAGTCCTCCTTCTCAGCCAAGTCTGTAGATTGACCTTGTGTTCTCAAAGTCCTGCTTTCAGCTTGGCTCATTTCATGGTGTCATGTTTTCTTACTCACCCCGCCCCCCAACAAGTTGTCAGGACCTTCCCCTCCAGTACCTCAGGTCATCCCATGGCCATCTTAGACCTGGTTAACATGGCAAACTGTTCCGGTGCTGAGTCCTTAAAATCTGTGTCAGTGGACTCCTTTCTGCACCTGTTCTTGTACCCGCCAAATACCCTTAACACATCTCTCTCTGACCAGTGTAACATCAGAGTCCCCTGGGGTGCTCGCTACAAATAGTTCTTACTAAGTGCAGTCTACCCCATGCACCCAAGGCCGCTCTCCGGGTCCTATGAATTTCTTTGCTTGTAGAGGACTCAGTATTTATTGAATGACTAAGTTAATTAAATCTAGACTCTTTTACTTCGTTAAAAGCATATCTTCCAAGTTTCCATGAATCCTTTTGTGGTTGAGCAGTTGAAACGGTGGTTTTTAAATTGTTTATATATGAGTGTTTTCACATCACTGGATTGTAACCATTTTTCATTATGTTCAGCCTTCTGATGCCTTAATTTTGGGGAAGATAAAGAATGTTGACTGCGTCCTCCTTGCGAGGTAAGGTATTTTAAGCTTTTTGAGTATTGCTACTAAAGGAAGATTTAAATTTAACCTGAATTCTGCAGAGTAATGATGTGGGCATGAGTTTTTATGTGCTGGTGGAGCCCAAGTCTCTCCATCACCTTTATTTACTAGTTAGGGTTTTGGAGTAAATTATTTGGACTCTGGAGAACAGAGATCTCACCCTTCCCCCCCTTAGGCTAGGAAAGTGGTTAGAATAATCAATGAGCAGTACAACGAGTCTGACAAAAATTGAAGCTTCTGGTTTCAGTTCTCATTTCAAAAGAGCTGCTTTCTCATGTTCATTATTTTTCTTCTTCTTTTTAAAAATTATATTAGACGGTGAGAGTGTGTTTATAAGCAGGGGAAAGGGGAGAGAGAGAGAGAGACAGAGAGAGGGAGAGAGAGAATCTCAAGCAAGCTCCATGCTCAGCTTTCAGCCTGATGCAGGACTCAATCCCACAACCTTGGGATCATGACGTGAGCTGAAATCAAGAGTTAGTTGCTCAACTGACTAAGCCACCCAGGCTCCCCCATTGTTTTTCTTCTAATAAGGTAAACTGCTTCATTCATGACCGCTTGTGTAGTAACAGTTCTACGTTTGCAGGGAGTGGGTTCCCTTTGGTATCCACACTCTTGTTTTCTTGACCAGGCTAGCACTATTCCACTATTACAGAGGGGGCAGATCATTTTTATCACACATTTGGAAATTAGACTACATAGATTAGTTTTCTGTTGCCATAGAATAAATTACCACAAATTTAGCAGATTAAAACAACACAGCACCACACCCATTTTCTGAGCACCGGGAATGTGGGCACAGCTTAGCTGAGTCCTCTCTTCAGGGTCACACAAGGTCACACAAGGTACACTCAGAACTTGTTCTCATCTGGAGCTTTGGGTGCTCCTTCAGGCTTCTGTACGTGTTGGCAGAATTCAGTTCCTCACAGTTGTAGGCCTGAGGCCTTCCGCTCCTGTAAGCTTGTCCATGTTCCTTGTCACACAGTGCCCTCTGGGGAGGGTGGGGGGGGCGCGTAGGTCATAGGATAGTGGCCTGCTTCCTCAAGGCCAGTGGGTGGTAGCGCTCTAGTACATGCTGGCCAGGTGGAACCTAGTGAGGGGAGTGACCCCAACACCCTCTGGTGTAGTCCATTGGCCGGAAGCAAATCTCACCACTACCTGCAGTGGAGGGAGGAGGGAATTACGGGGAGCATGAAAATGGGGACCAGTAGAGTCTGTCTGCCCCACTACATTTTTAAAACAGAAGTGACTTTGCTGAATCCAGTAAAACTAAATTTTAGTTTTAGATGGTCACATGGGTCGATTTCAGGCAATCTTCTTTGTTGGTCTGTGGTCATTACTAGAGGCTTGATTCATTTTTTTCCAGGCTCTAAGAGAAAACAGCTGGTGGTATGGCCCCAGTGGTGAAGGTTTTATACTCCTACCAATGGACTGTGAACTATTTGTCCCTCTAATGTAGTGTGTTTTTTTTTTAAGATCTTTTTTACATTCTTTTTTTTTAATAGTTTATTGTCATGTTGGTTTCCATACAACACCCAGTGCTCATCCCCACAAGTGCCCTCCTCCATGCCCATCATCCGCTTTCCCCTCCCCCCACCCTCATCAGTCCTCAGTTTGTTCTCAGCATTCAAGAGTCTCTCATGGTTTGCCTCCCTCCCTCTCCCCCCTGTTTCCCCCCTTCTTCTCCCCCACGGTCCTCCTTTAAGTTCCTCCTAATCCTCCTATACATGCAAACATATGGTATTTGTTCTTCTCTGCCTGACTTATTTCGCTCAGCATAACACCCTCAAGATCCATCCATGTTGCTACACATGGCCAGATTTCTTTCCTTCTCATTGCCATGTAGTATTCCATGGTATAAATATACCACGTCTTCGTGATCCATTCATCAGTTGATGGACACTTAAGCTCTTTCCATGTTTTGGCTATTGTTGAGAATGCCGCTAGAGCATTGGGGTACATGTGCCCCTGTGCATCAGCACTCCTGTATTTTTTTAAGATTTTTATTTTATCTTTCTTTTTTTTTTTCTTTAGGGAGGGCAAGGGCACGAGTAAGCTAGGGACAGAGAAAGAGAGAAGCAGGGCTTATCCAAAGCAGGGCTCAAGCTCACCTGGTGTGGGGCTCCCATTCATCAACTGTGAGACTCTGACCTGAGCTGAAATCAGATGCTTAAGGACTAAACCACCCAGCCACTCCTAAAGATACTATTTTTGAGTAATCTCTATACCTGACATGGGCTTGAACTCACAACCCTGAGATCAAGAGTTGTATGCTTATCAATTGAGCCACCTGGCACCCCTCTAATGCAGTGTTTAACTGCTTTTTTAAAAAGTGTTTATCATTTTTGACAGAGACAGAGAGCAAGCAGGGAAGGGGCAGAAAGAAGTGAGACACAAAATCCAAAGCAGGCTTCGGGCTCAGAGCTGTCAGCACAGTCCTGTATGGGTCTTGAACTCATACACCATGAGATCATGACCTGAGCCAAAGTCAGACGCTTAACCGACTGAGCCACCCAGGTGCCCCTCTTACCTACTTTTGATTTTTTAAGTTCTTTTGAAAATCTTTTTAATGCTTTGGAGACCAGCCTCCAAAGTGCATATACTTTCTGAGCATTTACGAGCCCCCACCTTCTGAGAGTCATCTGTCCACTCAGGATAAAAACCCTGATAAGCTATTCCTGTCTGAAATTATGTATGGAGCATTTTGATGTTTTTCATAATTCTGTTGGTGAACATTAAAAGTTTTTTTTTAATATAAATATGGGATGATACAAGGGATATTTAATAACAACCCTATGGTGCAGGTAATAGCCATTTTACAGATGAAAAAAATTGGGCTGGGAGAGCTGAGTGGCTGTGATGAGATCACCCCACTAGTAAATCACAAGGCTAGGATTTGGACACAGGCGGTTTCACTCCAAAGCCCAAATGTAATCGTCATTCTAGAAAGAGATTTGTGTGTTTTCAGTTACTTCCTTGAAAGCTTGTCTCTGCATTACCACACACAAAAGATACCGGACTTGACACTTTGCTTTTCAGTAGTGGAAGATTACATGTAGTATTGGTAGTTTTTCAAGCAGCCCAGAATAATTTTAACTCTTTATGAAATACTGCTTCTCTTCTAACAGAATTCAAGTGCCCTGGTCACTCATCTTTTGTATTTACTTCTTCCCACAGGCATGGAAGACAGCATACCATCATGCCTTCCAAAGTCAACTACCAGGCGAACATCTGGGCTCTGAAGGAGGAGGGCTGTACACATGTCATAGTGACCACAGCTTGCGGTTCCTTGAGGGAAGAGATTCAGCCCGGTGATATTGTCATTATCGATCAGTTCATTGACAGGTGAGCAGATCATTGAAGATGCTTTAGGCTTGTGTCAGATCATTCCCAGCTCAAATGGATGTTTTGCGGGGACCTGGGAAAGATCAGGAGGGCAGGCCCACAGACTTGCTCTAAGCTTTTCATTGTAGAAGTTTTGTTGTTTTTTTTTTTTTTTAAATTTTTTAAAATGTTTTATTTATTTCTGAGAGAGAGAGAGTGGCAGCGTGAGCACGGGAGGGTCAGAGAGAGAGGGACACACAGAATCTGAAACAGGCTCCAGGCTCTGAGCTGGCTGTCAGCACAGAGCCCGACACAGGGCTTGAACCCACGAACTGTGAGATCATGACCTGAGCTGAAGTTGGGACACTTAGCCTACTGAGCCACCCAGGCACCCCTTGTGGAAGTTTTTAAACATCTGCAAAACAGAGTAAGAATCTCTCAGGTTACCAGTTCCCAGCTTTGCCATATGTGACTTCACTGTAGTCTGTAACGTGAAAAGATAAGGACTCTGTTAGAAACAAGCAAATCACTTAATATTTCCTTAGTATTTGCTGTCTAGAGAGTCCTCCCCTTTTCTCTGCTGTCTTACAGGCTTTTGTTAAGTTGTATTATTCAAATAAGGGTCCAGAGGGGGTCCACTCATACGTGTATGAGCTAATAATGTTTTATCCACTTTCTTTTTTCCTTTTTCTTGCTATTCTCTAGTGTCCCCAGTCTGGATTTTACTGACTGCATCCTTAAGTGTCACTTAGGGTCTTCCTCTGTGCCGTGTGTTTGTTGTCAACCAGTGGGTAGCTCTGGAGGCCTGATAAGAACTAGGTTCAAATTCTTGGCAAGAACCCTCCCCTCCACATTGTACCTGTAGGCATGTAATATCTGGTTGTCTTTACATGGTGTTAAGATCTATCAGTTGGTTCAGGAGCTAGGGACGTCTTTGTTATTTAATTGCACAAGTAATTTATAACTGTCCTTTACCAAAAAAATTCAACAGTAATAGACTGCCAAGACCCTGGGCTTTTTCTGCATTTAGAAATGCAGATCACAAAAAGAGATCACAAGAGAGAATGGGTGGTCTCCTAGGGATTCCTGCCCCCTGCCCCCCTACAATTCATGGTGAAAAGAACCACCTCCCAAGGTGTTTTGGGTGGAGACAGGTGCCTGTGCTCTGCACCTTGAGTCAGTGGTGAGGACAAGTAGCACAGACTGTAAGCCACTTGGTGGCTCCTGCTGAAGTTCCCAGACCATGACCTCTGTCCATCCTGCCCTTCCCATCTGCTCTGAGTTTACTATACCCAGATACCTCTCTTGCCTCTTCTGTGGAAGGGACATTTATTCAGTCCGGTTCTCTGTGTCTTAACGCCTGTCAGGGATCTGTTCTAATTTAGAGTCCATCAGAATCATTCTTGATTGTTCCCTGACGGAGTGAAACTGTTAGGTTGACCTGTATGAAATTGACCATTCTCTAGGTTAGAAATGGTTGAATATCAGTAGTTTCATGTGGCTCCACCTAATATATAATGGGGGTAGACAAAAAACATTACATGTCCTTCATGTATCATTTTTCCAATCATTTTTGCAGCACCATATATTTATTATTCATCTTTTCCTCTAGAATATAGGCCATATAAGGGTAAAGACCCTATCTACCACTTGATCCCTAACACTCATAGCAGTGCATGGCCTGAACTCATAGCAGTGCATGGCCTGTAGTTGCTCAGTCAGTATTTTTTTTTAAAGCTCATTTTACATTTTTTGACAGAGAGAGAGCAAGAGTGCATGAGTAGGGGAGAGGAAGAGAGAGAATCTCAAGCAGGCTCTGTGCTGTCAGGCAGAGCTGGACACTGGGGAGCTTGATCTCACAAACAGTGAGATCATGACCTGAGTTGAAATCTAGAGTTGGACACTTAACTGACTGAGCCACCCAGACAGTATTTTTTAGCATTTGAATGAACACGATCATTTGAAGGAAGAGAGAGCCTGGAGTTCTTAATCAAAATATCTGGTTGTCAAGAGTCCATGTGTTTAGAAGTAATGACTTGAGAAAATGGTTATAATATGCTTGTGTTTAATAAAGCAGAGTACATGGGCTGCCTGCCTGGCTTGGTCAGGAGAGCATGGGACTCTTGATATCAGGGTGGTGAGTTCAAGCTCCACATTGGGTGTAGGGCCTACTTAAAAAAAAGTATAGTAGAGTATGAAACTCCATATTCAGACTGATCCAGATTTATAAAGGATTATAGGTGATGCTGGGAAGAAATGTCTGATTTGGGTCTTAAGCCTTGGATTAATTTGTTACTTAAACAGTGTAACTGGACACTGTCATGTTTGCCAGATATTTTTCTCCTGTATAGTAAATGTAGATGTTTCACATTACTGGCTTTTTCAAGAAAGCCGTTGGGGCAGAAAGATGGAGAATAGAAAGAGAACAAGTGTTGCCCTCCTATCTGGTTTCATTCTGTCTTAGCACTGCTTAGCTGTGTAATCTTAAGATTTTCTGGTATCTGTTTTCTTTTATGTGCGGTGTGGATAACCTGATTCCTTACTCTTACCTTGTAATTCAAAGTCTCTAGCAGGTGCCTTTTATCTGGCACCTGCTCCCTGCCCAGGACTTGGGTGTCATTATTGTGAATGTAACATGTTGGCTGGAGGGGTCTGTAGTTAACATTATTTGGTAACAACAGAAGAGATTTTCTCTTAAAAGTAGGATTCCTAAGGGGATATCATTTAGAAGAAATCTCAAGTTTTATATTGATGACCTATTGCAATGATGACATTTTGTATTTATTGGACTAAGTAAGATACTAAAGATAATTTTACTCACTTCCTTTACTTTTTCTTAACGTAACTGTTAGAAAATTAAAAATAACTTAGGTGGCTTGCATTATATTGCTATTGGACGTTGTTTCCGAGCAATACTGGCACTAGCTGAGCCAGTTAACCAAGCTTGGGTATGTACGTGATTCACTGTATGTTCGTGTCATAGGAGAGGAGAACCGGCACTTTTACCTTATGAGTAATGGCCTTCATGTGTTTAAGGTAAACCTTGGTGTGTTCAGGCAGGCACCTGATGCGTTCTCTCTGTGCTGGCCTCAGGCACAGAATAGTGAGCTAGCAGCTGTGCTGTTTGTAGCTTAAGGTTCCCATAGCCACCCACCCAGTGGGTGATAGCCATGGGAACAGGAACCCTGGATTAGGAGGTTTTATCTTGGCTCTGTTTATCCTCAGCCAAATCAGTGGCCCATGGACCCCTCTCTCTCTCTCTTTTTTTAAATGTTTTTATTTTATTTCTGGGTGAGAGAGAGAAACAGGGTAAGCAGGGGAGGGTCAGAGAGAGAGGGAGATACAGAATCGAAACAGGACCCAGGCTCTGAGCTGTCAGCACAGAGCCCGATGTGGGGCTCGAACTCACGAACTGTGAGATCATGACCTGAGCCAAAGTCGGACATTTAACCGACTGAGCCACCCAGGTGCTCCTCATGGGCCTCTCTTAAATCCATGTTGAGCCCCACCATTGCTTAGGCCTCTTCTCCCTGCACTACCTATGGATTCTTCTCCAGGGACTGATCTGGAAACATACATTTGCTTATTGCTGTCACTTTGTCAGCACATTATCTTAGAAAAAATATCCTCGCCCTGAAGTGGTCATCAGAGGCATAGAGGGATTGTTTTAATCTCTCTAACAGAAATTTGTGATAAAGAATCAGGAAGGAGTAGTGTGGCTACTCTTACTTAATAGATGGCAGAACTAAAACACGTCACTTTCTCTGCCCTCAGTGCCCAGCATAGGGAAAAGCACCACCAACCTGGATCATCAGCGATGCATACCTAAGAGGCCATTAAGGTTTAAGAGTGACAGGGGACTCTGATTTTATGGTGGTTTTTGAAAACATAAGATTTCTACCCTAAAAATGGAATATACCCTCAAAGGAGTATGATGCACTAGAAACTCTTTTAAGAAAATAAGATCATTGTCTTTTTTTTTTTTTTTTTAGTTATTTATTTTGAGAGAGCATAAGTTGGGGAGGGGCAGAGAAATTGGAAGAGAGAGAGAGAATTTCTCTCTGTCACCATAGAGCCCCATGCAGGGCTCAAACTCACAAACTGAGATTGTAACCTGAGTTGAAACTAAGAGTTGGATGATTAACTGACTGAACCATTCAGGTGCCCCAAGCTCATTGTCTTCTGAAAATAATTGTTATCTCTCCAGCCATGTTCCAACCTATGAAAAGTTGAAAGCCTGGGCCTGAGAGAAGGGGAATCCTGGGTGTGGCTGATGTGGAGAGAGCAGGACAGCAGACAGGTGGGGAAGGGAACGACTCCAAGTAATTTTGGGGTGTGTGCAGTCATCTCTTTCACAGACATGCAAGGAAATGTCTTAGCAAATATTTAAAGTGAAAATAATGTTCTTGTGTTTGTGATTAGGGCAGCTTTGGAAAGCAAAATGGATCTTGGTCTAGAATTTAAATACCAGAAGAATGTGTTGGTTTTGTCATTTTCCCATTATTCTCACATGGTGACAGGTTTCTCAACTCTTCCCTTGCCCTGGGTCCTGGGCTCCGGGTCCAACGCTCTTCACAAACTAGAGTTAAAAATGGCTACTGATACCGAGAACTTATAGGTTTGTCCACAGTAAGTCTTTCAGTGCCTCATACCTCCTGATGGAACTGGGTTTGATTGATCCATTTCTTCTACCTTGATGGAGATCCTGGTTATCAGACCCACAGGTTATTGACTGTTCGGGATACAACATGGTTAAGAATGGGACTTGTGTCACTCCTTGATGGTTGTTCCATAGTCCCTTTGAACCAGGGAAAGAATTTGACCTTTCCATTTATTCTAAGAAACTGTTGTGAGGTTGTTTATACTTTAAAAGGATCTCACAAGGGAGATGCTCTGAGATTCATAATTTGGGGGTCCTTCGATGATACAAACCCTTGTATGTGTAGCATTTAACTGTCACCCCAAATTACTGACTCTCCATGTCGTGCCTGGTGCACATGGGTAGAGGATTCCAGCAGTTCTATACATGACCCTTCTTCTCTTTACCATCAATCCCAATTGTTATTGAAAGGAATTGAATTCACTATATATTGGTAAGCTGTTTGGAAAGATACCCACATTCTATTAAGTTTTTTTTTTTAAGATGCAGATTAGTAGGACCCATTAAACTACTATAGCTATTGGAACTATCTTGAGCTGGGGATAGCAAACATATCTGTGAAGGACAAAGATGAGATTCTTACTTTTTAATACTGGCCGTTATCAGGAATGTTCTGCAGATAAGGACTTTTTTTTTTTTTTAAATAATGAGGAATACAACCAAAAAATTGAGATGAAAAACAGCAGGGTGTGATTCCTACTGCCAGATATTTTCAGCAAAATGCTGTTAACATGTTAGCCTGTTACGCCTGAGGCCCCTAGTTAGGTTCTATGTGGAGAATGCATTGGGAGAAGCCCCAGCTTGGAAGTGAGAAAGTCCAGAATTGTTCCCTGGCTTTGCCCCCAAACTCTTGTCACTGAGGGTCCTGGATTGGTTCTTAAGTTGATAGCCTCCCTCTTCTTAGAGTTCTTTTTTCATTACATCAGGGAAAGGTTTGAGTAATGTGATTGTGCTGCTTGCTTGCTTACTCATCAGGAAAGTCCCGCTGTAAACACAGTGGTAAGGGATTATGTCAGTTTATTTCCCCCTTCCAAAGCCCTGGGCTTCCCCCCTTGAGGTCATGGTGTAATACTGTTTGAACGGGCCCCTGTCAAGGACTGGCCCGGAGGTTGAGGTGTGCTCTGCTCTCCATTGTATCACCAGTCTTTGAACATCCGGGCATGGTGTGGATTTTTATCGATACTTGTGGGGCTTCTGGTAAAGGACTGTCCAGGAAGCCCTCCCTTAGCCCTTTTTCCATGCCCGTGAGTGGCTGTTTCAAACCCTGACTGCTTCCTGCCCATCTCCTTTACTCTTAGTTGAGAGTATTACCTCTTTGTGAGAAAACAGAAGCTATTAGGCATAAACTCACCATGTTCTTTCCCCCTTCCTCTCACCAGTTACTTGCATGCCCGCCCTTTGCCATCTTCCTGCCCACACCTGTCCAGGAAGCGGCGGGGTGGGGGGGGGCAGCTATATCCATGTTCCCGGGAGTTCCCACATTTTGCTCCGCAACCTAGTTCTCTTGTTACTACCTCGCTTTGTATCCCTTCTCTTAATAAAAATGTTGATAAGCTCCTAGTTTTGGGGTTACTACCAGGTGCCACAAATCCCTTAATCCTGTTTCCTATGTACAAGTATAATTTTCTCAGTTTATGGTTGAAGAAACTTAAAACTCAAAAATACTGGTCATTACTCTCTAGTAAGTGGGGACCCATGGAGTCTGAAGTCCAGTTAGTGTCCAAAGCCTGTGACCTCAACCACCCCTCCACGCAGACTTCCCAGCTCTGGCCTCCCCCCTTCAGATCCCCACTAGCCACTAAATACAGGACAGGGTCCCAGAGATACCTCGCACTGTGATTCGAGATTAAATTACACCTTTTGGATGTCTTCTAACCCCATACTGTCACCCCACCTCTGCTCTCTCTCTCTTACTTGGAAACTGGCTAAGTTGATCATACCCATGGCACTGCTTCAAACTGGCAGTCAGTACCGTGGCTCTGGGTCACTCCTGCATGGAGAGTCCATCTTCAGGTCATATCTGTGTGTGTGCTTTGAACTACCCTCTGTTCTCTGTCACCACTGCCCTCATCTGGTCAGTGCTTTACTTAACATCCCTCCTTTTCTCCATTGTGCCTTCTGCAAAGCTGGTTTCCAGACTACTCCCGGAAAATAGAACAGAAACAAAGATGTGATGCTGGGGAAAAAAAAGCATGCGCTACTCTCTGGGAGGACTCACCCCAGAAGCTCTTCCTTGCTTAGGGTTGTCACACAGTGGTGATTAGTTTCAGCTCAGACCCATATGGCACAGTTAACAACACACCCTGGGGAAAAGGAATGTGCTAATAAGCTCTTTGTGTAGGAGGGGCCAAGATTGCAGAGCAGCATGGAAATTTGTTTTGCATCTCTCGTCCCTGAAATGCAGCTAGATCAACACCAAACCATCTTGCACACCTAGAAAACTGATCTGAGGATTAACACAACAATCTGCACAACTTGAACCACAGAACTGGCAGGTATACAGCATGGGGAGGTGAACTGGGGGAGAGAAAAGTGGAAGGTAGGGAGCTGTTTTTGCTTGTGGAGAGGATGGAGACAAGAAGGAAAATACAGGAAAAACACTCCCCCTGAAAGTTGCTGGAGAGAAAGAGAGTGGAAACACTCATAAAGGACTTAACAACAAAGGGAAAAAGGAGAAAGGATAAAGAAGGTTTAAATACCATTAGGATACCATAAATAGGGGAGCATAGAGTCTGGAACTCTGCAGCTTGATACCTGTTGGAGCTCTAGTGGGAAGGGCAAATTCCCAGGAGCAGACAGCGGGGTCTGAGGGGTCCTTGGGCCACATGGGGAGAAGTGGTTCCCCTGCTTGAGAGGCTTGCAGCCTCCCCACAGGCAAAGGTCCCAGGGGACACCAGAGTACAGCCACATCTGCTGGTGTTGGAACAAGGATGTTAATGGTGAAGCCAGGTTGCAGACTTGTGTTGTGACTTACCATAAACCCTGAAACAGTGCTGCTATATGATCTTGTGAACTTTTTCTGGGGTGGGGTGGCACCTGGCCATGGCTTGGCCAGACCCTCCCCCAGAGGGTTGGAGTGGGTCAAAGCCACAAGGCCCTCAAGGAGTTAGGGGTTTGGAAACACAGCTCCATCTGAGATAAAACTCAGGAGGGAGGTGCCACCTGGCAGGTTGATGGCTTGGTCATGGACAGTGTAGAAGGGAGTGGATGGAAGCTGGAGACAAAGGAAGGGTGCTTCATTGCCTGTTGGGGAGAACACAGAGTTCTGATGTTAGAGACTGGGTAGCTGGGTGATACCATTTTCACCCCTCCCACACATACGCCACAAACATCTACCCCAGTAAACTCAGCACCATCTAGTGGAGAATGGAGCCATTACACTGAGCCCCATCCAACTGTGCCAAATGTGCTCTAGAGGAACACCACAAGTCTCTGCCTGCTTAGTTTAAGGACCATAAATTGCTTCATAGTTTGACTTCTAGGAGAAACTGGATGTAATTTCAATCATATTTCATTCTGTTTGCTGATCCATGTATTCAGTTTTTTTTCTTATTTCTTGAATACATAAAGAGGAAAATTTATTTTTATTTTCCATTTTTATACAAAAGATTGCTCTTTAATTTTTTCTACTATACTTTTTTGTAAATTTTTAAATTCTCCTACTTTCATCATTTTTTGTTTTATTGTATTAATTTTTTAAAATTTTCAAACATTTTCTTTTTTTTCTTTTCTTTACCTTTTTTCTGTATTCTATCAAGCTTCTTTTCAATAACCAGACCAAAACACACCTGGGATCTAGGGTTCTTTATTTGATTTTGTGGTGGTGTTTTTAAGTTTGAAATTTTTATTTATTTTTTTATTCTTTTTCTTCCTCCAAAATGACAAAATTCACCCTCCAGGAAAGAACAGGACAGCCAGGGACTTAATCAGCACAGATACTAGCAAGATGTCTGAACCAATGTTTAGAATCACGATAATAAGAATATTAGCTGGGATTGAGAAAAGCATAGAATCTGTTTCTGCGGAGGTAAAAGAAAAATCTAGTCAGGATGAAATTAGAAATGCTATAACAAAGATGCAATCTCGAATGAATACTACAGCAGCAAGGATGAATGAAGCAGAGCAGCGAATCAGCGATATAGAGGACAAATTTATGGAGAATAATGAAACAGAAAAAAAGAGGGAAACTAAGGCAAAAGAGCCTGATATAAGAATTAGAGAACTCACAGACTCATTTTAAAGGAATAACATCTGAATCATAGGGGTCCCAGAATATGAAGAGCGAGAAAAAGAGGTAGAAGGCTTATGTGAGCAAATCATAGTGGAAAACTTTCCTAACCTGGGGAAAGACACAGACATCAAAATCCAGGAAGCACAGAGAACCCCCTTTAGATTCAACAAAAACCAGCCATCAACAAAGCATATCATAGTCAAATTCACAGAATACCCAGACAAGGAAAGAGTCGTGAAAGCAGCAAGGAAAAAAGAGTCCTTAATCTACAGGGGAAGACAGATCAGATTTGCAGCAGACCTAACCATAGAAACTTGGCAGGACAGAAAGGAGTAGCAGGATATATTTAATGTGCTAAATCATAAAAATATGTAGCCAGGAATTTTTTAGCCAGCAAGGCTGTCATTCAGGATAGGAGAGATAAAAAGTTTCCCAGACAAATGAAACTAAAGGAGTTCATGACCACTAAACCAGTCCTGCAAGAAATTTTAAGGGGCACTTTCTGAGGGGAGAAAAGACAAAACAAAAGCATCAAAGACTAGAAAGAACCAGAGTTCACCACCAGAAACTCCAACTCTACAGGCAACATAATGGCAATAAATTCATATCTTTCAGTACTCACTCTAAATGTCAACAGACATAGGTAACAGAATGGATAAGAAAACAAAATCCATTTATGTGCTGTTTACAAGAGACCCATTTTAGATCTAATGACACCTGCAGATTGAAAGTAAGGGAATGAAGAACCATCTATCATGCCAAAAGAAAGCCGGAGTAGCCATACTTATAGCAGACAATCTAGATTTTAAGATAAAGATTGTAACGAGATGAAGAAAGGCATTTTATCATAATTAAGGGGTCTGTCCATCAAGAAAATCTAACAGTTGTAAACGTTTAAGATCCAAACGTGGTAGCACCTAAATATATAAATCAGTTAATCACTAACATACAGAAACTCATTGATAATAATACCATAATAGTAGGGGACTTCAACACCCTACTTACAGCAATGGACAGATCATCTAAACAGAAAATCAACAAGGAAACAAGAGCTTTGAATGACACACTGGGCCGGATGGATTTAGTAGATAAATTCAGAACATTTCATTTCATACTACAGCAGCAGAATACACATTCTTCAAGTATTCTCCAGAATATATCACAAACTGGGATACAAATCAGCCCTCAACAAGTAAAAAGAAGATCGAGATCATACCATGCATATTTTCAGACCAGAACACTATGAAACTCGAAATCAAACACAAGAAAAAATTTGGAAAGACAACAAATATGTGGAGACTAAAGAACATTCTATTAAAGAATGAGTGGGCTAACCAAGAAGTTAAAGAGGAAAGTAAAAAGTACATGGAAGTCAATGAAAATGATAACACCACAGCCCCAAACCTCTGGGACACAGCAAAGGCAGTCATACAAGGGAAGTATATAGCAATCCAGGCCTTCCTAAAGAAGGAAGAAGGGTCTCAGTTACAGAACCTATCCTTAAACCTTGAAGAGCTGGAAAAAGAACAGCTAATAAAAGCCAAAACCAGCAGAAGTGGGGAAATCATAAAGATTAGAGCAGAAATCAATGCTATCGAAACCAAAAGAAACAGAACAGATCAATGAAACCAAGAGCTGGTTAAAATTTATAAACCTCTAGCCACTTTGATCAAAAAGAAAAAGGAAAGGACCCAAATAAATGAAATCAAAAATGAAAGAGGAGAAATCACAACCAACATGTTAGAACTATACAAACTATAAGAGAATATTATGAGCAATTATACTCCAATAAATTGGGCAATGTGGAAGAAATGGAAAAATTTCTAGAAACATAAACTACCAAAGCTGAAACAAGAATAGAAAATTTGAAACAGACCCATAAACAGTAAAGAAATTGAATTAGTAGTCAAAAATCTTCCAAAAAAAACAAGAGTCCATGGCGTTACAGGGGAATTCTACCAAACATTTAAAGAAGAGTTAACACCTGTTCTTTTGACTCTATTCCAAAAAATAGGAATGGAAGGAAAACTTCCAAACTCATTCTATGAAACTAGCCCTACCTTAATTCCAAAACCAGACAAAGACCCCACTAAAAAGGAAAACCACAGACTAATTTCCCTGATGAACATGGATGCAAAAATCCTCAACAAGATACTAGCCAACCGGATCCAACATGATTCACCATGACCAAGTGGAATTATACCTGAGATGCAGGGTTGGTTCAATATCCACAAGCAAGCAGTGTGATACATCACATCAATAAAAGAAAGGACAAAAACTGTATGATCCTCTCAATAGATGCAGAGAAAGCATTTGACAAAATGCAGCATCCTTTCTTAATAAAAACTCTCAGGAAAGTAGGGATAGAAGGATCATACCTCAAGATCTTAAAAGCAATATATGAAAGACCCACCACTAATCTCATTCTCAATGGAGAAAAACTGAGTGCTTTCCTCCTAAAGTCAGGAACACGACAGGGATGTCCACTTTCACCACTGTTATTCAACATATTATTGGAAGTCCTAGCCTCAGCAGTCGGACAACACAAAGAAATACAAGGTGTCCAAATGGGCAAGGAGGAAGTCAAACTTTCACTCTTCACAGACAAGATGATACTCTATATGGAGAGCCCGAAAGATTCCACCAAAAACTGGGAGAACTGATCCATGAATTCAACAAAGTCATAAGATATAAAATCAATGCACAGAAGTCAATTGCACTTCTGGATGCCTGGGTGGCTCAATCGGTTAAGCATCTGACTTCAGTTCAGTCATGATCTCACAGTTTGTGACTTCAAGCTCTGCATAGGGCTCTGTGCTGGCAGCTCAGAGACTGGAGCCCGCTTTGGATTCTCTCTACCCTTTCCCTGCTCATGCTCTCTCTCTCTCAAAAATAAATTAACATTAAAAAAAATGTTTTAAAGCGGTTGCACTTCTATACACCAATAACGAAGCAACAGAAAGAGAAATCAAGAAATCGATCCCATTTACAATTGCACCAAAACCCATAAAATACCTCGGAATAAGCCTAACCAAGGAGTTGAAAAACCTATACACTGAAAACTATAGCAAGCTTATGAAAGAAATTGAAGATGCAAAAAAAAAAAAAAAAGGAAAAATATTCCATGCTCATGGATTGGAAGAACATATATTGTTAAAATATCAATACTACCCAAAGCAATTGACGTATTCAGTGCAATCCCTGTCAAAATATCACCAGCATTCTTCACAGAGTGAGAACAGTCTTAAAATTTGTATGGAACCAGAAAAGACCCCAAATAGCCAAAGCAACCCTGAAAAATAAAACCAAAGCTGGAGACACCACAGTCCTGGACTTCAAGATGTATACAAAGCTGTAAGCATCAAGACAGTATGGTACTGGCACAAAAACACTCAGATCAGTGGAGCAGAATAGAGAACCCAGAAAGGGACCCACAAACATATGGCCAACTAATCTTTGACAAAGCAGGAAAGAATATCCAATGGCGTAAAGACAGTTTTCAGCAAATAGTGCTAGGAAAACTGGACAGTGACATGTAGAAAAATGAACCTAGACCACTTTCTTACACCATACCCCAAAATAAACTCAAAATGGATGAAAAACCTAAACATATGACAGGAAGCCACTGGGGCGCCTGGGTGGCTCAGTCAGTTAAGCGTCAAACTTCGCTCAGGTCATGATCTCAGATCTCATGGTTTGTGAGTTCGAGCCCCACATTGGGCTCTGTGCTGACAGCTCAGAGCCTGGAGCCTGCTTCAGATTTTGCATCTCCCTCTCTCTCTGCCCCTCCCCTACTCATGTGCGCGCTCCCTCTCTCTCTCTCTCTCAAAAATAAACACTAAAAAAATAAAATTTAATTTAATTTTAAAAAGACAGGAAGCAATCAAAATCCTAGAGGAGAGAGCAGGCAAAAACCTCTTGGAGCTTGGCTACAGGAACTTCTTATTCAACACGTCACTGGAGGCATGGGAAACAAAAGCAAAAATGAACTTTTGGGACCTCATCAAAATAAAAAGCTTCTGGAGAGTGAAGGAAACAATCAGCAAAACTAAAAGTCAGCCAACTGAATGGGAAAGGATACTTCCAAATGACATATCAGATAAAGGGTTAGTATCCAAAATCTCCAAAGAATTTATCCCAACTCAACATCCAAAAAAGAAATAATCCAGTGAAGAAATAGGCAAAAGACACGAGTAGACACTTGTCCAAAGAAGACATCCAGATGGCTAACAGACATGAAAAAATGCTCAATATCACTCATCAGGGAAATACAAATTAAAACCACAACGAGACACCAACTCACACCAGTTGGAATGGCTAAAATTAACAACTCAGGTAACAACAGATGTTGGCAAGGATGTGGAGGAAGAAGAATCCTTTCGTACTGCTAGTGAGAATGCAAAATGGTAAAGCCTCTGGAAAA
Source organism: Crocuta crocuta (assembly GCF_008692635.1). Lineage (NCBI taxonomy): Eukaryota > Metazoa > Chordata > Mammalia > Carnivora > Hyaenidae > Crocuta > Crocuta crocuta. The sequence goes on from NW_027530509.1 coordinate 187,095, forward strand.
CAGTATGGAGGTTCCTCAAAAAATTAAAAATAGAACTACCCTATGACCCAGCAATTACACTACTAGGTATTTATCCAAAGGATACAGTTAGGCTGTTTTGAAGGGGCACATGCACCCCAATGTTTATAGGAGTGCTTTCAACAACAGCCTAAGTATGTTAAGAGCCCAGATGTCCTTTGACAGATGAAAGGATAAAGAAGATGTGGTATATATAAATACAATGGAGTATTACTCAGCAATCAAAAAGAATGAAATCTTGCCATGTGCAACTACATGGATGGAACTAGGGGGTATTATGCTAAGTGAAATTAGTCAATCAGAGGAAGACAAATATCACACGACTCCATTCATGTAGAATTTAAGCTATAAAACAGATGAACATAAGGGAAGGGAAGCAAAAGTCATGTAAAATCAGGGAGGGGGACAAAACATAAGAGACTCTTACATACAGAGAACAAACTGAGGGTTGCCGGAGGGGTTGTGGGTGGGGCGATGGGCTAAATGGGCAAGGGGCATTAAGAATGACACTTTTTGGGATGAGCCAAAAAGTTATACATAGGGGATGAATCATTGAATCTACTCCTGAAATCATTATTGGACTGTATGCTAACTAACTGGGATGTAAATTTTAAAAAAGTTAAATGAAAAAAACCCAACAAGTTCTTGTAGAAGACCTCAGCTCTTCCTGTAATTTGATGTAATTTTTTCCTCGTTCCTTTTGTCATCGATGCCAATGACCTTTGACATGTACTTAGAAATATTTGGTCACCTTTGTAGTAGTTTCTACCATTGCCTTTGTGCTTCGTGTCCCTGCTCATTTTCTTCTCCCCAGTGAGATAATAATGTTTATAACCTGATAACATGTATTCTTCTGAACACGGAGTTGTTATTCTTGGGTAATTCTGAAGTGAAAGAAAATATTAAGCTCCTTTCACATGTCAGGTGCTGTTAGGTCTGGATAATTAACATTCATATAGCTATTGCTAGTAGATTGTAAGGACTCTCTTAAAAGGGAGTCTGACTCCTTACTAAGGTTTAAAGTATGCATGTCTTTCCAACCAGCCTTTCCCTTTTGCAGTCCTAAGAATAAAAGCACCAGATTTTTCTAGACATGTACCAGGATGTATGTATATTGTTTCTTCAGTGAGCAGCCTAACACATTGGTTGGCAGCCATCCTGTGGAATGTTGTGAAGTTGCAAACAGGATCTTTTAAAGCTACGTGCGTTGACTTGGAGTGGTGTCCATGATATTTTACAGCAAAACAAAGCTGCTTTTGTAGTCCTAACAGCGTTCCTGGTACTGCTAATTACACAGCATTGGGAAGCATCTTGTACGTACTTTATTATCCCCTTGTACAGATGAGAAAAGTGAGGCCCAAAGAGATTGTTACTTACCAGCGTTGTCAGAGCTGAGATTTTGTACTTATGCTACTGCTCTCCATGATCTGCTCTGTTTAGCAAGACGTCATGGAAAGTCCAAAAGAAGAGGGGAAACTGTAAGCTATTTATCGAGCAGTGTGCCCTCCCCATTAGGATATAAAACATCATTGGTTTTTCTCCTTTCCTGTGGCACCATAAGCACTCATTAGTTAAGAGCAACAGTAGGATCTTAATGACCTTTGTCCAAATTTAGAAGACTTCGGTTCCTTCTGATTAACAGACTCCTTATATGGCATAATTTGTTGCCATTCATATCAGAATTTTCTCTACTTCTACCCACTGCAGTTCTGAATTCTATCTTCTGTTCCCCATGTGCCTTACTTTTCTTTTCCAGATGAGAACCCTTGACCCAAATCTTCTAGGATTTGATCCTTCACTTATAAACATGCTATGCCAGTGCTGTTCACAAATATGTGTGTGTATACCCACATGTATATATACACCTAGAAATTTAGAAGGCTCATTCTTAATCCTGTTGATCTTAAAGTTATGCAGATTTCCAAGGATACAAATAACCCTTTTGATCTAACCAGTTCACCAAGGTGACTTGGCCTTTCTCTTTTTTTTTTTTTTGCCATCTTCACCTGTTTGCATACTTTTCAAATTTTTAATTATCTCTAGTGTTGTAATATGTGCTAAAAGTAAAATGCTATCCAACAGATTTGTATTTTAAAGCATTTAAAGAGTAATGCATATTTGTAATGGAATAAAATGAAAATAGTGTAGGAGGGCATATGGTAGAAAGTGACACCCTCCTGTGTTTCCCGTGGGTGTATCCCTTGCTACAGCCCTTTGAAAAGCGATTTGGTAAGATCTGTTAAACTTCAAAAGGTATGTGGCCTTTGACCGAAATAGTTCCTTTTCTTGGTTTTTTGAGAACCGTGTACAAGGTAGCTCATGCAGAGATACTGGTTGTACCATTATTAATTACCCATTTTTTGCATAATAAGTTAAATATACTGGCCTACCCATGGTGTTCTATTTAGCACTTTAAACAAATAGATTTATATGTGATCTAGAAAAGTCTTTAAGATATGCCATTAACTGAAAAAAAGATATGAACTAAAGCATATTGTGAGTCCATACTGTATGTATACTATTTATATATTTTTAACACAAGGAAAAACACTGTGTGTGACTGTAGGAATTCTAGAAAAAGAACAATTTTTCTTTTTACTGTACGAGTTCACAACATGCTGTCTTCCCTTTTAACCATCTCTCTTAGCTTTCCACACCTGTAGTCAGATACCACCATATTCTTCCTAACAGCTATACACTCTTCCATTGTTGGATATATGATATATTTAAGCTGTTTTACCAATGTGTAATTTTTAAGTTTCCTGTTTGTATTAACTGTGGTTTAGTTAATGTTGGTGTGACCAGTTATCTTTGTATTTGTGTGAACATCCCCATAGGATAAATTGTTAGCACAGCTTCTGGGCATCAAGATGGCTGTGACAGACCTACATAGAACACCTCCACTTTCCCTCAGAGCCCAGGCTTTAATGAAAAGAGGGACTGGGAGGTTTTTTGTTTCATTTTGGTTTCTCAGAAACTAAGTTTGTCTTTGCCTCTGCATATTATTTTCTGTTTGGATATCTTTTAAGTGATGTGGGTGGAATCGTTTCCCCAAAGCCATGCTCCTTATGAGCAGTTGTTGGCCCTACTTTGCCAGTACATTAATTGACTCATGTTCCTGCATGCTGAGGCCTGTTTGGGACATGTGCCTCCTCAGAGATGTGTAGTTATGTTTGCTTCTGTAGGACAAGTGTTTTCCTTGTCTGCAACTCAGCATTTCTTCAAAGGAAAATTATTAACAAATGGCTGTCCTAGAGCCAATTTAAGAGTCTTGATTCAGAAACAACCTAACAGTCTTTTTCTGGGCTTTTCCTTATTATGTGTCTGAAAGTGCCCAGTGTTCTCCCCTTGGCAGTCTTGAAGTCATTTTTCCTGCCAGTACACAACAGAATTTTGCCTACTTCATTCTTCCATGGGCAGTTTTTTGTTTTTATGCACACTTAATGTCTCAGCATGTACCTGGGTTTGATAGCTTCACAGTTTTTTTGTGTACCTTTGCCTTGAGGTCCATGCACATGTCACACCCTGAGGTTGGCACATGGCAAGTACAGAAGCAGATTTTCCCTGAACAATAGTTGCTAGTGCTAAGCATTTGCTTCGTGTGTCTCATTCAGTCTTCACATCAACCTTGGAAGACACGTGGTATTATTTATTTCCCATTTTAAATATGAGAAAACAGATACAAACTGAAGTACAGAGAGATCAGATTGACTTTCCTAGAGGCATAGAGTTATTTATTGAGTGAGTGGTAAAACCAGCCAGATCAGTCACTTCCAGAGTCTGACTGCCAAGCAAGGTCCTTCCTAAGCTAATGGGGAAGTGAAATGATAGCAGTTCCCTTGCCTAGCTGGGAAGGTTTGCTAACTGAAGCAAGAGTTCAGACCAGACTTCAGCATCACTTATTACTGCAGAAACCATAACTGGGTTGACTGTATCTTAAACCATGTAAGCAAGTGTATTAGTGTCCTGTTGCTACTGTAACAAATTTCAGTTGACCCTTAAACAACATGGGGGCTAGGAATGCTGACCCCTGTGAGTTGAAAACCCATGTATAATTTTTGAGCTCCCCAAAACTTAACTACTAAGAGCCTACTGTTGACCAGAAGGCTTTGATAACACAAACAGTCATTTAGCACGAATTTTATCTGAAACATGTATTATGTACTATAGTCTTACAGTAAAGCAAGCTACAGAAAAGAAGGTGTTATTAAGAAAATCCTAAGGAAGGGGTGCCTGGGTGGCTCATTCGTTTGAGCGTCTGACTCTTGATTGTGGCTCAGGTCATGATCTCACGCTTCACAAGCTTAAGCCCCATGGGCTTAGAGTGCAGAGCCTGTTTAGGATTCTCTGTCATGCTCTTTCTCTCTCTTTCTCTCTCTCTCTGTCAAAAATAAAAACATTTTTAAAAATCATAAGGAAGAGATAACGTTTATATACTTATCGAAGAACATGTACTCCACTCACTTCCCCTATGATTGCAAACCTCCATTGCCCTTGGTCAGCATTTCATTCAGCATTGTTCATGCCTTATTTTATGCTGGACAGGAGTATTGCTATTTATAGTGACTGAAATTTAGGTCATTAAATGTTTCATTGAATGTATGGACACTTAAGTTATGTGAAACACCATGGATAGGTGGGCAGGCTGTGTGAAGAGGTGTTTCTCATTTGCTCTTTCCTTTGCTGGATCTTGACAGCATAGTCCTGAAACTATTAGAAATACTCGTATTAAAGTGTTCATTTCTTCCTCAGGGCTGTCCCTTTCACTTGTGCCTATGGGGTTGAGTGCTCTGAGGCTCCAGCTGTAACCACAGTTTCTCCTTGGTGCTGGCCCCCTATACCAGCTCCAGCCCAGACCTTACTTCCGAGTTGCTCACATTTGTCTGGACATCTTGATCGACTTAATCCTCATAATAGCTGTATAAATGGGTGGATAAACTGCATTTTATGATTGGAAATGGAGAATCAAAAAGATATGGCAGTTTGCTCTAAGCCATATAGCTAGTGGTTAAAGAGCTTTATTTAAAGAGAAAAATGTAAAATGTTTCCACTTGACATAGGAAATGAAAACTATAGGTAATAATATCACACGTAATGACATAACATAAAGCATAACTAATACATGTTTTGTCTTAAGATAGAAGTTCAGAACAAAGAGGAGTGATGAGACAAAGAAAGGGCAGAAATAGAGGAGAGAGGGACAGAGATAAGGTGCAGGTTTTGTTGCATGGACACTGCTTGGGGTATAGCTGGAGGTTTTTGTGGCCCTGTTTTCATACTTAATTATGGTTGTAAATGGGGGTATTGCTAATACTTGACTCATGGAAGGCTGATATGAAGCCAGAGCTGGAGTACGTGGCACCATTTTATTGGTTAGTTTTACAAAAAGAGAAAAGCCTCTCTTTATATGGGCTGGAACAGTCATTTGACCTGTTCTTCAACTCCATCTGGAATTGTTTTGGGGTTAAGCCTTCCCCTAAGACACATATGACAAAGGGCTAGGATTTCATCCCTGCAGAGCACTGAGGCCTCCTTACTGAGCCAGGGGGCTTTGGTGCCAGCTAATGTCACTGTTTGGTATGTGACAGGATGAAAGTAACAGATTAATTTTGGTAGGCAGACCTGCTAGCTGTATAAACCGAACGAGTATATTACCTATGCCGTTCCCTTCTCTCCGGGCCCCAGAAGTAGACATTAAGTGATCTACTGTCCCGTTTTCCCTTCGTCTAGCCCTCCCCTCTATAGGAAAGATAAAGACTCTTTTTCCTGTATTACTCATGGGTTCAAGTTGAGAACAAGGTAAAGGACATAGAAAGTGCTTTATTCTGAAAACTTAGGGTAAAAATTTGTAGGGTGATTTGGCTCTGGCTCTGGGTTAATTTTAGCCTCTCCTTTATGGATTCAAAAAGTTGAACTGAGTGAGTTCAGAACTAATTTTGATGGGTAGAGGAACAAGCTAAATTAGGTGCAAAGAGATTCCCTAAAGTGAGGCAGGACAAATGGCTGCTTTCTTCAGTGGGCCAAAGGCATGAAAAAATAATATTGGGGGTGAAAAAAATAACAGGGCAGGAATTACTCTCATTAGAGACAGGCCAGGCCAGTCAAATGTAAGTTTAGGACCTTGTCTGGAACTTGAAACTAAAAAAGCATTTATTTTTAAAAAAAGATGTTTGGAAGACATAAAGGAAATTTGCATATGGTCTGTATATTAGTTGGTGCTTGGGAAATAATTTTTATCAGATGTGATTATGACATTGCAGTGAAAAGTATGGATATTTTGGTCCATCTAAAGAGAGGTAAAATGACAGAGTCTGAGATTTGCAATCATGGAAAAGCTAATAGATGAAGCAAGCTTGACAACATTTAAACTGTTGAATCCAGGCGATGGATATATATGGGGTTCACTGTACAGACCTCTAACATCTACACTGATTGAGAATTTTATAGTGACTTCTTAAGTGGTTTACCCAGCCTCCCGAGCCCAATATTGAGTTGTACCTACAGTCCGCTGTGGTTGTCCTGTCACAGTCACCAAACATGGTGGAAAGTATTTTGCCACCAACCCAGAGCCAAAAAAGCCCAATACCATCCCAAAGTGGGTTTTCCAATAGTTGCCTTCACCTTATCCAGAGCTGTTGATTCTGGAGCAAGCACCAAGATGTTGACCTAGATACAGTTGATTCACCATCCCCCAGAGGATGGAGTGATGGCTTTAAAAAAAAACAAAAACATTTTCACTTTATTTTGTAGGACCACCAAAAGGCCTCAGACCTTCTATGATGGAAGTCATTCCTGTGCCAGAGGAGTATGCCATATTCCCATGGCTGAGCCATTCTGCCCCAAGACGAGAGAGGTTTGTAGTCTTTCTGGAAGGTGCACTAAAATAAGTCGTAAGGGCTTGGGGTGGCATCTACAGTTAGATTAATTGGCTAAGCACATGGTCCCTCTTGCACCTCTCAAACTTCCTTCTTAGGCAAGGTTTCATGAAGAGTTTCCCTGTGTCACTAATGCCACCATGACTCTCAGTCATTTATAAGCTAAATCACTCAAAGTTGCAAGCTACTTTTTATAGGATTTGATTTTGCTGTCAGAATACCTTTTTCTAAAAAAAATTTTTTAAACGTTTATTTATTACTGAGAGACAGAGACACAGAGCATGAGCGTGGGAGGGGCAGGGGAGGGGGTGGGACACAGAATCTGAAGCAGGCTTCAGGCTCTGAGCTGTCAGCACAGAGCCTGAAGCGGGGCTTGAACTCAAACTGCAGGATCATGACCTGAGCCGAAGTCGGATGCTTAACTGACTGAGCCACCCAGGAGCCCCAGAATACTTGTTTTTTAAGTTTATTTTTTTAAGTTTTATTTTTTTTAAGTTTATTTTGAGAGAGAGTGTATACACGCAGAAGCAGGGAAGGGGGACAGAGAGAGAGGGAGAGAGAATCCCAAGCAGGGCCTTAGCTGTCAGCATGGAGCCCAACGCAGGGCATGATCTTCTGAGCTGAAACCCAGAGTCAGACACTTAACTGATGGCCCAGAATAATTTAGTATAAGACAGCATATTAGTCAAGAGTGTATAGTCTAGAACCAGATTACCTCTGGTTCTAGGATCAAACCTCTGCTCTTGTGCTTGGTTGTATTTTTCTGGACAAGTTACCTAATGCCTCTGGGCCTCAGTTTCCCCATTTGGAAAATGAAGGTAATGCTAACACATATCTCACAGAAATGTGAGGGATAAATGCATTATTACTCATAAAGTGCTTTGAACTATACATGTCAGTTATGAGATATCCAATTACTGGTAACTGCTTTTATGAATTACTAGTTGATAATCTATAAATTGTCAGATTGGTATCATTGACCTTTGAAGTGAGTTTGGCTATAACTACCCAGCTTCCTTTCCAGGATTATAGTAAAATCTCAGAACTACAGGGATAGCTCTACAAATGGCAGTGAAAGTATATAACCATGCTACTCATTCAGATAATTTCAACACCTACATATGGAAAGTAGATTTTTAACTTTTATGTTCAGCATAATTGTGTAAAAATAGGTTCCTTGTGGTTAATAGCAAGGGCACCTTAACCTCATCATGGTTTCAGAATTCTAGAATTTGAAGCCAGGAGTCACAGGGAGACCCATTTCAGATACACCACAGCTTATTGGTTCCCTCTGATTTCTTTGAAAGTAATTTTTTTATTTGTTTTTTAAAAATGGCAAGTTAAGTTTGTATTTTTGTATTTGGATGTATGTGTTTCTGGGTAGTTAGCAGAATATATCAAAATGTTGGTGCTAGTCTTCCCTCTGAGACATAGATCTGTCCACGTAATGAATTTGTTTTCCAGGGGTAAGCAGAGGTATATAAAATTCTAGTCCATTTCCAAATGGGGGCAGCTTGGGAAGAAATAGACTAGGGAGAGATATGCTTGAGATCTTGTCCCACAGAGAAAACACTGATTTATAGTACTAGGAGTAGAGGTAGGGTAGGGGAAATACTAATGATGTCTTCAGAACTCATGCAAATGTGGTGGCTTGGTGATAGTTTCCAGTAACAGTTTGGCCTCCCTTGAGACCAGATTAACTCAGCAGTTATTGGTCTAGTCAGGTCAAGGGACACTGCGCCCGCCGCCCCCCCCACCCCCTGCCCCGAACATTTAGAGTGCAGGAAAGGCGGTTTAAGAAAATGGGAAAGGGGTGCCTGGGTGGTTCAGGAAGTTAAGCATCCAACTCTTGATTTCAGCTCAGGTCATGATCCCAGGGTCCTGGGACTGAGTGCCATGTTGGGCTCCATGTTGAATGTTGAGCCTGCTTGGGATTCTCTCTTTCTCTCCCTCTGCTCCCCTCCCCGACTTGTGCGTGTTCTCTAACACCAAAAAATTTGGGAAAAATAGCCTTTGGAATATAATTTTATTCCTACATATTCTGAAAGAGATTTGTAAACATTGTCCAGAAATGTAAAGAGTAGATGGTGCTGCCCTTTGGTAATTATCACTTTAACTTTGAACATTCACATGACTTTTCATGTACTGATGAGGAAGGATTGTCAAGGTGAACTGTCAAGTGGCAAACAAGGTATGAACAATGGTTGTACTGTATTCTGCCACTTGTGTTGTATATAAAGAGGTAAATATGAAAATACTTACATGCAAATAGAGTCTTTTTGGAAAATTGACCCAAAAACTGGTGATTTCCCTTGGGAGGTGTAATAGCTCACTAAGACATGGTGGAAAAAATACTTGTCACAGAATATCCTTTTATATTGTTTATCTTTTGTTCCATGTCACTTCTACCCCCGAAATATTTTCACTTCTTGTCATCTTAGGAGGTAATCTGAAGCAGTCTTTGCAAGTTCTAATACATAAAATATATTTAGCTTGGTGATCTAATATTGCTAATAAAATTTGAAGGATTATGGTAGGTTCAGGAGTTCCAAATTAAAGCATCTTGGCCTCAGACCCAGAGATCTCTCAGCCTGTGGTTTGAATCTCTGGTACATAATGTTTGAGTTCTCTGTTCTTGTGGGGGTAAAGTTACAAGATTCAGGGTCTGTCACTGTAGCTGGTCCAGACCCAGAAGCCTTCACTTCCTTTCCTCACCATCATGCGCCTACCTCCCAGAGTTACGTGAGAACTTAACCTGCCACAATCCAGTGTACGATGTAGTAGTGCTGTTCCGTCACTAATCTGTAGAGGTGCTTGAGTTTGGCCCAGACATACAGGTTGGTTATTCAGGATTTTAAAAGACATTGAATGAAGACAGGACTGGGCTGGCTACATCTTTTCTAAAAAAATCTTTTTAAATGTTTATTCGTTTCTGAAAGAGAGACCTAGAGCACCAGTGGGGGAGGGACAGAAAAAGAGGGAAACACAGAATCTAAAGCAGGCTCTAGGCTCTGAGCTGTCAGCACAGAGCCTGATGTGGGGCTTGAACCAACAAACTGGGAGATCATGACCTGAGCCAAAGTTGGATGCTCACCCAACTGAGCCACCAAGGTACGCCTGGGCTGGCTATATCTTAATTTGGGGGTTCTAGGAGTAGGTAGGGGAAGGAGGAGTGATTTAGGTCCTTGAATTTATAACCTGTACTCTAAGTAGTATTATTAAATAATAAAAATTAATTATTAAATTAATAATAATATTTTTATTAAAATTAGTCTTATTTTCCACATAATCTAAGGTAAATAAACAAGATAGAACATCAACTGTTCAATGCCCTGTGACTTGTCATGCTTCTAAATTTGGAGTTGCCAAAGCTCATGCTAAAATTCTTTAATAATTTGCCTATGTGATTCCAACATGTGCAGGCTAGACAGACTTTGGCCTAAATTAGAGCCTTTATTGGCATAGAGTCTCTCCATTTTATATTTAAAGCACCCCAGGAACCATTGCCAATTATTTGGCAAACGTGTGTAGAAGGTGCCAATATTAACAATTGTTAGAAGACTGGTTTAGCTTTTACACAATGTTTACAGTATGCCCAAAAGAATTCTGTGATGTATATTCCTTAGCTCATTTAACCTACACACTACTTCTCTAATACAGTCTTCATCTCATTTTACAGATAAGAAAATGACATACAAAGATTAAGGGAATTTCTGGCAGTGGTTAAGTAGGTTAACAGTTAAATTTAAAAGGCTTAATTTTTTTTAGGACTTTTTTTTTTAATTAAAAAGGAATGTTGAAGTGCAGGCTAGAAATTAATAACCAGAAAGAAGGTTAGATGTGCATTATTAATTAGATGCTGGGAAAAGTGATCGGGCTTTTAACGTTTTTAAAATCTATGCATGGCCTTCCCATTGAAAGAGATGCCATGATCAGTTTATCCCTAGAAAGAAAAAACCTGCACAGCCTCATTCTGTTTTTACTCTTCTTTGGGAAAAGAGATTATGAAGAAGTCATTTTCTAACCAAAAAAAAAAAAAAAAAAAAAAAGTTTTACTGTGCTCTTTACATTGTGTTTGAAAGACCAATCCAGGAGCTTGGAAACCGTTCCTAGCATGTCTTTGAGATGTGAATAGGATCGGTACCTTAGCTCCACCTCCTGGGTGAAGGGCTGAGACTCAAGTCCATATTCACAACCCAGGTTAGTCTCTTCAAGCTGTTAAGAAATAAATGAAATTAAAGTATAAAAACAAATGCCTGGTGTATAGAAAAAGCTCACTGTTTGCCTTTGTTGCTGTAAGTCATATGTGCAAGGTGCTGGGGGAACAGGATTATGTAAGGAGGGTGAAGGTCCAGGAAACACACTTGTGTGATCCCCCAGGCTCTGTCATAGGGCCTCCAGGTACTAGCCATTTATATAAAAATACTTAAATAATTAACTTGTTGAACATTGGGCGGGGGGAAAAACCAAAATATTAAACTGTTACTTAAATTTGTATGTTTTGAGTCTGTGATTCTTTGTATTCTAGGTCCTCATAGAGACTGCTAAAAAGTTAGGGCTCCGGTCCCACTCAAAAGGGACAGTGGTCACCATCGAGGGACCTCGCTTTAGCTCGAGGGCGGAAAGCTTCATGTTCCGCACCTGGGGGGCAGATGTTATCAACATGACCACGGTTCCTGAGGTGGTTCTTGCTAAGGAGGCTGGAATTTGCTATGCAAGTATCGCCATGGCGACAGATTATGATTGTTGGAAGGAGCATGAGGAAGCGGTAGGTGGAATTTGCTTCTGAAAATATATAGCCTGGGTTTCTGGTTGCCATGAGAGCCATTGAGAGTGCCTTAACCATTTGTTTCTACTGTATTAGTTCCAGAAAGCACCTTTCTACCAGGTCTTAAAGTCAGCTTCTTATATATGGTCATATATTTTCTTTATTAATTCTCTTTGGAAGATACAAAATAGATCTCCGTAGAGAAGAACATGACACTTTCCAAGGATCAACAGTAAGCAGTGCATTGTAGACATGTAGGTGCAGTGGGAGTTAATTTTGAGACTTAGGCTTTTTTTCAGTTTTTATTTTTTTTAATGTTTATTTTTGAGAGACAGAGAGAAGGACAGAGCATGAGTAGGGGAGGAGCAGAGAGAGAGGGAGACACAGAACCCAAAGTAGGCTCTAGGCTTGGAACACTCAGCACAGAGTCCGACCCGGAGCTTGAACCCATGAACCATGAGATCATGACCTGAGTAGAAGTCAAGATGCTTACCTGACAAGCCACTCAGTCACCCCGAGACTTGGGCCTTATTTTAATTTTAAAGATAAAAGTGTGTTTTGTTTGTAATTTCCTTATTCTGCACTACTGGTTATTTGTTTGTTTTCAAAGGGAAAGACCTATTACCTCTGTCTGGTATGAGGACACTGAATTCATATCTGTCTAACCTGCTGTGACCAGATAGATGATGCTTGGCGTAGGACTATGACAGCAGACAGACAAGTTTGTAAGGGGCTAACATTCTGAGGCTTTGGGGGTCTTAGGGAGGAAGTACAGAGGTTTAAGCAGACCAATGTAAGAAAGCTCAGGCTTATAAAGAAATAGTATGGCGACAAGTACATATCCAGTTGACTCAACCAAACATTTGAAGTCTGGGAAGCCTTTCTGGTATATGTTGTGGGAAAGGCAGGCATGCATGGATGGAGTGGAGAGGAGGGAGGGAGGCAGGCAGTGCCATGCAGACTATGTAAGGATTTCAGAGGGGAGGTTAGTAAAGGGTTCTGGGCAGGAAAGACAGCAAGGTCCATCTGGTATTTGAAGACACTGGACCATGTCAGTCAGGCTTCCAAAATAAATATTCTCATTGTGGAAAACTTGAAACATGTACAAAAGTAGAGAGTCTAGTATAATGAACCCCCAGTTACACATCACCCCTACCTTTCCACAATTACCAGCCACAGCCAATCTGTGTCATATATACACCCCTGCACTTCTCTCTCCTCTGCCCTCATTATTTTGAAGTAAATATTTTTCCAAAAGGACTTTTTTTAAAATAACAGAAGAACCACAATACCATTATGGTACCCCAAAAAACTAATATGAATCCTTAGTATAATCAAGTATCCAGGCTGTTTACATTTTCCTGCTAGTCTCCTACAACCATTCAAATCAGGGTCCCTTATAAGGCACACATTGCATTTGAATGATATGCCTTTTTTTGAGAGAGAGAAGGAGAAAGCATGCAAGCTTGGGCGGGAAGGGCGAAGGGAGAGGGAGGTAGAATCTTAAGTAGACTCCACACTCAGCACAGAGCCCAACATGGGTCTTGATCTCATAAGTATGAGGTCATGTGCTGAGCTGAAATAAAGAGTCAGATGCTTAATCAACTGAGCCACCCAGGCACCCCCCGGAATGATATGCCTCTCATATCTCTTTCAATCTAATATTCCCCGGTCTTCATTCCTTGGATTTTACTGAAGAAACTGTATCACTTGTCTTGTTCTCGATCTCATTTTAAAATAGAGAAAGGGATAAAAGTACAGTCAAGGAGTTTTGAAGTAAAAAACAAGTGCAGGGCTGGCTGTTCTGAGCACATGTAGGGGAGCTGACATCTTCTGGAAGGTGACCCTTCCCACCGTATCAGAACTGCTTGTTTCACCATCCATTTTCATACAAAACAGAGTAAGATATTCTTGTTGTCTGTCCATCTTTGTATATGGAGTTTGGATTATACTTGAATACAGGTTCCTTGTTTTGTGTCAATACCTTTGTGTATAAGAGACTTCCAAATCCTGACACAGCATAATCTCTAACTTGGCAGCTCTGGTTACCTAAGGGACAGCTCAGCCTCCTTGTGTTGAGAAGCTGCTTCCAATTAGCCGGAGGCTCCAGCCCCTGCCACTCCCCTAGAGGAGATTGCTTCCTGCCTGTGGCTTTCTGCTCATTCTGGTAACATTTGTCTACTCCTCTGCAGAGCAAATGGTGCTTTCCTTTACCACATGAGGTTTGGAAAGCAGTCATTTGGAGCCACTTGAGTTGAAAGCAGAGAAACTAAGCTGGGTATGAGTGGTAAGGCACAAAGGCAGATAATGCTGAATGCCACAAGAAAAGCATAGATGAAGTTTTGCATCACCAACCAGCCATGTGTGTCATTGTGCTTTAGACCAGATGTGCAGCCTGGCGTGGTATGAAGATCTGAGAGTTGCCCAAACCCACCTTCAATTCCTTTTGCTCCATTTACTTGTAACACAGGACAGGTTATTTGATACTTTTACTCTTCTGTGGGATGGAGCCAAAGTGAAGGGTAGAGGTTGTTTAGTTATAGTTTTGATCTTATAGAATTTCTGGGAGATTAAACCAAATGATATATGTTGAGCAAGTACCACAGTGCAGGCTCCTAAGAGGGGATGGTCATCAGATGGCAGCTGTGATGGAGGGGCGTGCAGAAATGTGAAGAAAACTTGACATTTGAGCTGGACATTAAATAGAGGGTTTAGAGGGGTGCCTAGGTGGCTCAGTCGGTTAAGCACCTGACTTTGGCTCATCATGATCTCATGGTTCATAAGATTGAGCCCCACATTGGACTCTGTGCTGACACTGCAGAACCTGCTTAGGATCCTCTCTTTCTCCCTGTCTCTGCCTCTCCCTTGCTTTAGCTCTCCCTTACTCTTTCTCTCAAAAATAAACTTTAAACAGAGGGTTAGATTTTATTGAGAGGAATGGGCATTCTGGGTAGAATCCAACATCAGGAACAAAGAAGAGAAAAAGAGTTCAGAGTCTATATAGAAATATCAGTTAAAAGGAAAAGAATAGGGGTGCCTGGGTGGCTTAGTTGGTTAAGTGTCCGACTTCATAAACTTTAAACAGAGGGTTAGATTTTATTGAGAGGAATGGGCATTCTGGGTAGAATCCAACATCAGGAACAAAGAAGAGAAAAAGAGTTCAGAGTCTATATAGAAATATCAGTTAAAAGGAAAAGAATAGGGGCACCTGGGTGGCTTAGTTGGTTAAGTGTCCGACTTCAGCTCTGGTCATGATCTCGTGGTACGTGGGTTCAAACCGGTTCACGTCGGGCTCTGTGCTGACAGCTAGCTCAAAGCCTGGAGCCTGCTTCAGATTCTGTGTCTCCCTCTCTCTCTGACCCTCCCCTGCTCACGCTGTCTCTCTCTCTTTCAGAAATAAAGACATTAAAAATAATAATAATAGAGGTGCCTGGGTGGCTCAGTCAGTTGAGCATCTGACTTCGGCTCAGGTCATGATCTCACGGTTCGTGGATTTGAGCCCCACGTCGGGCTCTGTGCTGACAGCTAGCTCAGAGCCTGGAACCTGTTTCAGATTCTGTGTGTCCCTCTCTCTCTGACCCTCCCCTGATCATGCTGTCTCTCTCTCTCAGAAATAAAACATTTTTAAAAAAATTAAAATAAGAATAATCATAAAAAATAAAAGGAAAAGTATAAGGAAAAAAAGTATACATAAGGCAAGTCTCTTGGGTGCTTCATGAGCCTATGTTGGAAAACTCTGCTTAAGATATGCCTCTCAGCACCCGGCTAGTCATTGCTTTGTATCCCCACAGTGAACGGTGCTCATCATTTTCTCCTGAAACACACCTCAGTGTTTGTGGGAGGGATTTGGACTTTATATAAACTCCAGGAAATAAGTTGAAAGGTATAATCCTTGTGCCCTTGAACCTCAGATATGCTCTAAGTATAGTGAAGTGTGACAAATATTCCACTTTATCTAATTATCCATTTTACATTCAGTTTTCAATTCCTTATGAAACAATTTCAGTCATATACAACAAAAGGAGACAACAGTATGAGCTTCTATAAATCCACACCAAGCTTCCTCTATGAACATACCAACTTAATGGCCAATCATATTTTATCTATACTCTGATCCATAATTTTATCCGTGAACACCTAACATAACCACATATCATTATTTCTAACAATAATTCCTTAATCTATCGAGGCAGAGTTCATGTTTCTAGTGATCTCTAATATCACAGTTTTTTACTTCCAAGTGTTCTGAAAAGAAACCGGGTCATTTGACCTCCAGACTTTCCCACAGTCTGGATTACTGAAATCATCTCCTTGGGGTAGTTTGACAGATTTCTCTGTCTTCTTTATTATTTTCTATAAGTTGACAGCTGGTTCTAAAGATATTTTGATCCAGTTCAGGTGTCAGATGTAGTATTTAGTTCTCCCATCAGAAAACTCATTAAAGTAGACTGTTTATTTGGTTTGGGATTCTTTGGTTTCTGTGATCTAGCAGACCATCATTAATTCATTGGGAGCTGCAAAAATGATGATATTCTGATTCGAGCGTTTCTCTTTATTAGCGTGAAGTCATCTCTAAAGGGAAATGTGCTGGAGCGTCTGGGTGGTTCAGTCTGTTAAGTGTCAGATTTAGGCTCAGGTCATGATCTTGTGGTTTGTGAGCTTAAGCCCCTGCATCAGGCTCTGTGCTGACAGCCTAGAGCCTGGAGTCTGCTTCAGATTCTGTGTCTCCCTTGCTCTCTGCCCCTCCCCAACTCATGCTCTGTCTCTTTCTCTTTTTCTCTCTCAAAAAATGAATAAACATTAAAAAAATTTGTAAGAGGGGCACCTGGGTGACCCGGTCGGTTGAGCGTCTGACTACGGCTCAGGTCATAATCTCACGGTTCGTGGGCTCAGGCCACGCATTGGGCTCTGCGCTGACAGCTCGGATCCTGGAGCCTGCTTCGGATTCTGTGTCTCCCTCTCTCTCTGACCCTCCCCTGCTCACGCTGTCTCTCTCTCTCTCTCTCTCCTAGAAATAAATAAAACATTAAAAAAATTTTTTTTTAAAAATGGGGCGCCTGGGTGGCTTAGTCGGTAAAGCGTCCGACTTTCGCTTAGGTCATGATCTCGCAGTTCGTGGGTTCGAGCCCCGCGTCGGGCTCTGTGCTGACTGCCAGCTCAGAGCCTGGAGCCTGTTTCAGAGTCTGTGACTCCCTCTCTCT
>NW_027530509.1:204182-205431 GCF_008692635.1 Crocuta crocuta
ATTCTGCTGATATTCTTTCTCAGACATCAGATTGAGAACCATTGGTGCTTTTCAGATATGTCATTAGGTTTCTCCCAATACCTCCCTGCTGGAAGTAAGACTGGCTCGAAAAATGCAGAGCTAGTGCTCAGGGGATTGGAATTGGAGTAAACTGATTTCACAGATCAGGTAGGAACTCAGCAACATGGTCTATGAAAAGCAGTGGAACTGTAAATTGCTAGTAACATCCTGTGCTGTTGTTTCTCTAGGTTTCAGTGGACAAGGTCTTAAAGACCCTGAAAGAAAATGCCAATAAAGCCAAAAGTTTACTCCTCACTACCATACCTCAGATAGGGTCCATGGAATGGTCAGAAACCCTCCAGAACCTGAAGGTAAGTATCCTCAGCCATCTGCAAGCAGACCCTTCTATAGACTTTCAGCTGCCTTTTCTCCTCTATTTTCACTTCACCTTGTTTAGCTCATCATATATTTTATACTACTCTAGAAGTTCTCTACAAGTTTTCATGCTCTTTACTACCATACGAAAATTGAGGAGTTTTGTATTTTGGCTAATGATGCAAGACTGTTGAAAGTTGAGGTGGGAAGATTACGTTTTATTATCTAGTCTGCCAGGTTCTAAACACTGTCATGCTTTGCAAGGTATCGGTAAGTCCTACTTTAGCAGATTGATAGTGCTTGTTCCGCACATGGCTTACATTGTTGACAAAGGTGGGTGCTGTTTGGCAGACCCATGCAAAGTTTAAAGCCAAAACACTAACACAGCATTACCAAAATGGTGCCAAGGAATGTCTACATAGGGTTGATGATGTATCAAACTAAGACAGTGGTTAATGATAAACATGGGATGGGTTGTAGATTGGTAGCTTTTTAACTCTGGTAGTAATTCCCAGAATATAATTTAAACAGACTGCTAAACTCAGAGACTCATGATTTTTATTTGGACATTTTGTGACTCTCTCGATTAATTAACCACATTGGATAAGGAATTGCCTCAAATTGATTGGATATTACATTCCCCTAGTATCCATAGAGGGTAACTAGTGTGTCATAAGGTCTAGAACACACCTCTGCTCTTGGATCTTATGACAAGTAGTTGAGAGAAGATTTGAAAAGTTGATAAAAGCCTTCCCTACCTGAACTGCTAGCAGCAAGGAGCCCTGGAGAGCCACCATTTTAGTGTGATGAAGACACTGCATGGTAGTCAATGATTGACAGCTGCTGGGCATGGAGGAACCACGATTTAGAGTGG
>NW_027530509.1:205911-281076 GCF_008692635.1 Crocuta crocuta
GGCTCTGTGCTGACTGCCAGCTCAGAGCCTGGAGCCTGTTTCAGAGTCTGTGACTCCCTCTCTCTCTGACCCTCCCCTGCTCACGCTGTCTCTCTCTCTCTCTACTAGAAATAAATAAAACATTAAAAAAAAATTTAAAAAACATTTTATTTAAAAATTGTAAGAGAAATGTGCTTATCTTCTGATTAGCTAGCCAGTGTAGCAATAGTTTTAAGACTGGAATCCATTTTAGTGTGGATGTGAGGAGAATTAGCCACATCTTTCTACCACATTATACTTCTGAGATGGTTTCTCAGACATCAGATTGAGAACCATTGGTGCTTTTCAGATATGTCATTAGGTTTCTCCCAATACCTCCCTGCTGGAAGTAAGACTGGCTCGAAAAATGCAGAGCTAGTGCTCAGGGGATTGGAATTGGAGTAAACTGATTTCACAGATCAGGTAGGAACTCAGCAACATGGTCTATGAAAAGCAGTGGAACTGTAAATTGCTAGTAACATCCTGTGCTGTTGTTTCTCTAGGTTTCAGTGGACAAGGTCTTAAAGACCCTGAAAGAAAATGCCAATAAAGCCAAAAGTTTACTCCTCACTACCATACCTCAGATAGGGTCCATGGAATGGTCAGAAACCCTCCAGAACCTGAAGGTAAGTATCCTCAGCCATCTGCAAGCAGACCCTTCTATAGACTTTCAGCTGCCTTTTCTCCTCTATTTTCACTTCACCTTGTTTAGCTCATCATATATTTTATACTACTCTAGAAGTTCTCTACAAGTTTTCATGCTCTTTACTACCATACGAAAATTGAGGAGTTTTGTATTTTGGCTAATGATGCAAGACTGTTGAAAGTTGAGGTGGGAAGATTACGTTTTATTATCTAGTCTGCCAGGTTCTAAACACTGTCATGCTTTGCAAGGTATCGGTAAGTCCTACTTTAGCAGATTGATAGTGCTTGTTCCGCACATGGCTTACATTGTTGACAAAGGTGGGTGCTGTTTGGCAGACCCATGCAAAGTTTAAAGCCAAAACACTAACACAGCATTACCAAAATGGTGCCAAGGAATGTCTACATAGGGTTGATGATGTATCAAACTAAGACAGTGGTTAATGATAAACATGGGATGGGTTGTAGATTGGTAGCTTTTTAACTCTGGTAGTAATTCCCAGAATATAATTTAAACAGACTGCTAAACTCAGAGACTCATGATTTTTATTTGGACATTTTGTGACTCTCTCGATTAATTAACCACATTGGATAAGGAATTGCCTCAAATTGATTGGATATTACATTCCCCTAGTATCCATAGAGGGTAACTAGTGTGTCATAAGGTCTAGAACACACCTCTGCTCTTGGATCTTATGACAAGTAGTTGAGAGAAGATTTGAAAAGTTGATAAAAGCCTTCCCTACCTGAACTGCTAGCAGCAAGGAGCCCTGGAGAGCCACCATTTTAGTGTGATGAAGACACTGCATGGTAGTCAATGATTGACAGCTGCTGGGCATGGAGGAACCACGATTTAGAGTGGATGCTGACTACGTGGTATAAATTCTCCACCACAGCTGATTTCAAGCTGTCCACACAAAGCCACTGATAGATACACAGAGCTGGTTCTTGCAGACTGATACAGAAGGCTGCAGCACACCCTGTAACAAGGTGTCTCTCAGCCTTAAGGACTGGCAAAGTCAGAAATACTAGAATTTGTATTCTATTTTCCCACTAGACTTCTAGTCCATAAGGGACAGGAAATACATGTGTTGGTTTCAACCTGTATACTTAGGAGATAAATGCTCTTAATTGAGTAAATGATAGCCCTTTCCCCCCATGAAGTGTTTCATCATTACTGAAATATAGGCCACCCTTACTATAATTATGAAGAAAAGGGAAACAAAGTAATTTCTAAGAATAGGGAGTGTTAGTCTAAACTGGAAACCGTTACATTTCCCTGAGCTCAGTGCAGGAGGAGCAGCATAACGTTAGCTTTAGCTTGTCTAAACAAGGACGCTATTGATTGTGGGAAATATGACTCATACTTTTGCAGCTGCTGAGGCTAATGTCACCTGCAAAATATGATGGGTTGGTTTTTTTTAGGTTTTCCAACTGACTGTAGTTTGACCATGGTCTTTTGAATTTGAAGATAATTTCCCGAGCAATAAATTTATTATTATTTCAGCCTCATTTTTAAGTAAAAATGCTTGAATCATAGAAATTTATGTTCTTTCTGAGAAGCTTCTGAAAGTATGTAAAAATAGTGTGTTTCTGTAGGTATGCATTTTTAAAGAGGGTTAATGTGTGTAGCTTTCATCAGATTCTCAAGAAAGAAATTAATCATCAGATTCGGAAGAAAGAAAATGAAGAATTGCTGCTCTAGACAAAACTAAGAATCACGGCCTCCATTCTGTCACATTAAGGAACACCATACTAATAACCCCTTATTCTGGGGTTTTCTGGGGTAGCATGTTCATGGAAATGTGTATCATTCATTTGTTCATTTCAGAAACACTTAGTATGTACCCACTATGTGTCCAGCTGTGGTTTATAAAGATACATAAGACTTGATGTAATGAAGATCCTGTTATGTTTGGAGATACTAATACATTAAAATTTCAAGGATTTTTTCCAGTGGGATAAAGGACAGAGATTGTGTTAATTTTAGTCCAGGCTGGAGGTTGGTGCATAAAATGTGTTCTAGTGAATGTGAAAGGGAATAAGATCTGAGAGAATCTGAATGGCCTTTTTGAAATAAACACACTTTACAGGAGAGGAGAGAGAGAGGAACAAAGAGTTACAGGCTATGTCGCAAGTCCTACCTCTGGTTGGTTGTTTCTAAGCTTTGGTGAACATGAGAATTTTCTGAGAAGTGTACACCATGAGTCCTCACTCTCTAAAATCAAAATCTAGTTTAGGGCATCTGGGGGGCTCAGTCGGTTAAGCGCCTAACTTTGGCTCAGGTCACGATCTCGAGGTCTGAGTGTTCAAGCCCTGTGTTAGGCCCTGTGCTGATAGCTCAGAGCTGGAGCCTGCTTCAGATCCTGTGTCTCCTTCTCTCTCTGCTCCTCCCCTGTTCGCACTCTGGCTCTCTCCCTCTTAAAAATAAAGTTTAATGAAAATCTGGTTTGTAATAAGTACTCCAGGTGATTATCCTCCTCCTAAGAATCACTACCTACAGCAAGTGCTTGGTTAACTATAATCTATGCCTGCTTTCTTCCTTTTAGAATACAGCCCAGTTTTCTGTTTTATTACCAAGACATTAAAATAGTGTGGCTGCCTAGAAGACCAGAAGACTTTCCAATTCCAGTCATTTGGGAAATTTCTGCTTAACTTGGAAAAAACACGTAAAGACATGCAGCTCTCATGCCCCCGCCTGCTAAGGAAGAACGTGACAAGACATGCACATATCAGAGATGCCTTCTAGAAGGTTTTGACTGCTTCAGAAAACAGAAAGAAAGCAAATCACCAGTAAACATGTGGAAAAATTCTTACACTTCAGAAAAAATGTGAGAAATTCTTATACTTTAGAAAAAAAGACAAGACTCCATTTACCCTTCCTCCAATAAATTTGTAATGATAAAGGGTGGGAGGTGACATCCAGTTTCCCATGTTACCAAGGAAATAAGAAGAACTAGAATTTTTGGCTATTTATTGGTGTAACTGAAAATTCATACAGTCTTTCTAGAGGGCAGTTTGGTGAAATGTATCAAAGGTCTTAAAAATACTTAACACCCTTGTGCTGGTTACTCTACTCCTAGGACTTTATCTTTAAAAAATTATCAGAGATACAAGGAATTATGTATAAAGAAGGATGTTTAATATAGTTTTAGTTATAATAACAAATATGTAAAACAATTTGAATATCCAATAGTTGGAGATAAATTTTGACCTGGCTCTAATTAGACTGTGAAGCAGACAACTGAAGATCATGTTTTCACATATTTAATGTCCTCAAGAAATTGTTGCTCTGTCATACGAAATGACAAAAGGATATGTGTAATCATTTTACATTGCTAATTTTGTCTTTAAATTCTTCTTGATGTACAAAAAGGCTAGAAATGAATATATAATCTTTTGTTACTGTATTTGGGGGAGGGAAACAATTTTCTTTATATTTTTCTGTGTCTTCACATTTTTCTACAGTGAATATAATCAGATGGTAAATCTGTCTTAAAAATAAATAAAAAAGATCCAGTTCCTGAAAACATATACGCGTATTGATACAAAATTTAAGATGATAATTCTAAGAAGAGTTCTGTTTGAGTTCCATTTTCATTTTGTTAAAGAAGAGGATTGCAAATGACGTACAGTCAAACGATATTTGGGCTTGCCACAACTAGAGAAAAGTTGGGTGTTTAATATAGTCTTAAACTATGTAAGAGACTATATACACACATTATAGTGTGTCAGGTAGTTTTAAAATTAATTTTTAATCTTTGTTTCTACTTTTTATGAGTTGAATTATTTTACAGGAGTTAGTGCTTTGGATTTTTTCATAAAATAGAAGCTTGCTTCTTACACTGCTTTATGTTGTTAGTTTTATAGGAATGTGTTTTGTTTTCTGTCATAGGGAGATAATTTTTTTTTTTCCTCAGAATTATTACTTTTCACTGTGGTCTGTTACTGGGTCCTTTAGTGATACATCCTGTCTGTTTACAGTCTGTAAAGTCCATGTGTTTGTGTCTAGGAGATTGTCTTCAAGATAATAACCTGCTAATTATAAACAATAAAATAAATCAGTTACCCCCCAGCATTAAAACATGGAGCAGTTTGGGTTACATGTGATTATGACTCTCTCATTCTCCAATACATTGATTCAACTCAACTCTGGTTCTGCATTAGAGATGCACAGATGACCTAATGAATCTGACCCAGGGTTCTCTGGGTCTGTAACTCCTGATTCACTACTACTCTACTCTGTAATACTATACCTTCCTTTCCTAGATTCTTAGTAGTTGTCCGAGGATATCAAGGCAAAAACATGTGGGCATTTTTCTTGCTGCCTTCAGAAAGTACAGGTATCCCCAACGACTTTCTATCCCTAGAAATATAATACAAGCCAATATGCAATTTTAAATCTAGAAGCTACATTTTAAAAAATGCAATTAATAATATATTTAATCTATCCAAAATATGTCAACATGTAATCAATAGCAAAAAGTCAAAAAATTTTACACATCTTTTGCAAATACTAAATCTTTGGAATCAGGTGTGTATTTTACTCTTAACAGCACATCTCAAATCGGATGTTAAATTTTCATTAGAGATAATTTGATGTTATTAAATTTTATAAATTTCACTATGAAAAAGTAGATCCACATACCCATCATTGCAAGTATACTGAAACATACCAATTTTTAAATTTAAGTTACATACTAAAATTATAAATTCAGTTTCTCAATCAAGTTTAAGTTTATTTCAAGTGTTCAACAACCATGTGTGTCTAATGGCCACCGTATCAGAGTAGCTCTTAGACTTCAGGTCCAAGCAGGCTGGACCCCCTTTTACTTCTCTCCTTTGTTGTCTCTGCACCTGACTCTGCTCTACCATCAATCTCCTTCATCTGCATCAGTGGCTGGCTGTCCTTCTGTGTTTCCCCAAACACCCTGTCCTATTATAGTACCTGTCACACTGTATTATACTTGTCTGATTGTCCATTTAGCTTAGTGACTGACACAGAAGCATTATTACATATGTTTGTTAAATGTATAAACCCATAAACCCATGATGCTTCTGCCTATTGAAATTTTAGTGATGCTTCCATTTCCATTTCAAATCACTTCTCCCTAGAACTAGAGTCTGGCTTCTTATGTTAACAGTTCAGTTCAGGATAAGGATCATAGTGTCCTGGGCTGGCAGAAGCCAAAAGTCCATGTTTTCCAAGAAGGGAAAGACTATATTTACAGCTATCATGTTAGTGCCTTCATTAATATTACTAAAGCTCTCTACTCTACCCATTCTCTTATATTTTGCCCATTTACGTCACCTTGTTATCTTGGCAGAGGTAGGGGTGAGTCAGGGTTTAATACAGTTGAAAAATTCTTAGAATGGAGAAATTAGGAATTCTGGGTATTGACTTTTGAGTTGATAAAAACGCATATATAATTTATTCTGTTACCTTGACAATTATTTACACATTTCTTTTGTTCCTCTTGTCATGTATTCTGTCTTCCCAGGGAGATTGTAGGTTTCTATAAATTATGGATTGATTTAGGTGTCATTCCCAAGGTGCCCATGTCTTAACATTTAATGAACAACAAATAAAAAGTTGTTGGTTTTACCTCAGTCAGTAGTTTAAATGACACACACATAAATTGAACAGCTTGTGATATCAACAGGATCCCGAAGAAATGATTTTTGAAAAAGTACAGACACTGAAATATCTAAGTGTTTCAGAATTAAGCATTTAACCAAAAAAGAGATGTGTGCCTGATTTCATAGGTATTTTATAGCAGAGCACATTTTTTTTTTTTAGAATAAAAACAAAATACATGTGATGATTTCATTTAGGGAAAATTAACAGGAAATTGTCATTGTTTTCAAATGATGCTCTCAGCTTTATAGATGATTCAGGTTTAAAAAGTATACACATCGGAATGTGATGATGCATTTGTTAACTGTTCTTTTTGACCTCATTTTAGATTACAAAATTCCTTCCCCGTAAGAATCAAGACTACAAGGTCTTGA
This sequence comes from Crocuta crocuta, assembly GCF_008692635.1. Lineage (NCBI taxonomy): Eukaryota > Metazoa > Chordata > Mammalia > Carnivora > Hyaenidae > Crocuta > Crocuta crocuta. The sequence goes on from NW_027530509.1 coordinate 212,584, forward strand.
TTACTACAAGTAGTAATAGGAAAATCGATTCCAAATGTGTAAGAGAATATAAAGAATAGTAATGAATCGACTACCTGACTTCAAGAATTATCATCTCATAGCCTATATGCTTCTTCTATACTACACTCCACCCATGTTATTTTGAAGCATTTTACAAACATATAATTTCAACCATGCGTATTTCAATGTTAAATCTAAAAGATAACTATTTTTAAGATAGCCACAATGCCATTGGCACACATTTGAAAATAAAATCCCTTAGTGTCAAATATGCAGTGAATGTTCAAAAGTTCACATATCTCCTGATGGCCTGTTTTTTATAGATACATTCTTTATTTGAATCAGGATCCAGTTAAATTCCACATACAGCAACTGGTTGGTATGTATTTTATGTTCCTTTTAATCTCTGAGTTCACTCTCCCTTTCTTGCTGGCTCTTTGTTCTCCCTTTGTCTCCCTCCCCCATCTTTCATGTGTTCTCTCCTGCTCTCTCTCCTTATGGTTTACTTGATGAGGAAACCCAATTTGTCCTAGAGAGTTTCATGTAAATCCATATTCTAGTAACTGCATCTCCATAGGACATAGGGCATAGGACATAATCCTTGGTCTTCTGATTTCCTCTACGTTGATTAGTTGGATCTAGATAGATTTTTTTTTCAAGGCTACTTTAGAGGAGGTGGTATGCTCTTTCATCAGGAGGCACATAATGTCTCATCTCTCTTGGATGTTATTAGTAGCCATCAGCTTTTAATGCCTCTACCCATTAATTTACTTTTTAAATTTTTTTTAGAGAGAGTGTGTGAGTAGGGAAGAGGTGCAGAGGGAGAGAGAGGAAGAGAATCTGTTTTTAAAAATATAACTTATTGTCAAATTAGTTTCCATATAACACCGAGTGTTCATCCCAACAAGTGCCCTCCTCAATGCCCATCACCCGTTTTCCCCTCTCCCGCACCCCCCATCAACCCTCAGTTTGTTCTCAGTATTTAAAGAGTCTTACCATTTGGCTCCCTCCCTCTCTGTAACTTTTCTCCCCTTCCCCATGGTCTTCTGATAAGTTTCTCAAGATCCACAAATGAGTGAAAACATGGCATCTGTCTTTCTCTGACTGACTTATTTCACTTAGCATAATACCAGTTCCATCCATGTTGCTACAAATGGTCAAGTTTCATTCTTTAAGAGAGAATCTTAAGCAGGCTCTATTGCTCAGTGCAGACAGACATGGGGCTCAATCCCATGACCTTGGGATCATGACCTAAGCCAAAATCAAGAGTCAAGTTGGATGGCTCAACCAACCGAGCCACCCAGACACCCCATCTATTAATTAATGTGAATTGCAAAAAAAAAAATGATACTCCAATTCAAAATTATCTCCATTTAAACACATGAAAAGTAAGGTGACAGACTCCCTGTTTAAATTAAGGTTTAAAATATCTTTATAGATACAGAAAGAGCATTCCATAAAATTAAACAAGAAACAAATTCCTTAGAATTTAAGAATGGATCAGATATATACTATGAAATACACATTGGATAAAAGGTTAGAAACAAAGCCAAAGGAAAAGAAAATAGAAGAAATCAACGAGACTATCTTAAAATACTAGGCAGATTTTTTTTTTTTTAAATATTTTTTATTTCTAGGAGAGAGAGAGACAGCGTGAGCAGGGGAGGGTCAGAGAGAGAGGGAGTCACAGACTGAAACAGGCTCCAGGCTCTCAGCTGGCAGTCAGCACAGAGCCCGACGCGGGGCTTGAACCCACGAACCGTGAGATCATGACCTAAGCGAAAGTCGGACACTTAACCGACTAAGCCACCCAGGCGCCCCTAGGCAGATTTTTTAAAGTACTAAATAGTACTGAAGGAAATTTAAATTATAAAATTTTAATAAGTAAAATAAAAGTAAAATAAATTCAATAAAATTGAATTAAATTAAAATTTAAATAATCAAAAACTCAAAAGAGTAATTCAGAATATTAGAACTGGAGATAACATTGGTTAGATGGATTATGAACTAAAGAAAATAAACTCAGAATATACAGAGAAATAGGGGTACCTGGCTGGCTCAGTCGGTATATCATGTGACTCCTAATCTCGTGGTTGTGAGTTGAATTCAAGCCCCATGTTGGGTGTAGAGCTCACATACAGAATAGAATATAACAGAAATAAAGAGATGGAAAATATGACAACTTGAAATGTAAAGCATAGCAGAAGTTCCAATGTAGATCTTACTTTTGGAATACATGTTCCAAAAAGAGGAAATAAAGATGGGCAGCATTACTCGGACTCTCAGCATGACAGCCTGAAGAACTCTGTGGACTCACTCAGCAGCAAACCCAGTGAAAATTATTTTAGAACAACCAGCTAAAATTGCTCAGTATGGCTGATGAACACACATCTGAATAAACACACATTCAAGAGAATTTATTAAAATGTATAAAGAACCATGACAGTCTGGTATTTGAACTGAGAATCAATCTGCTTCCTCCTTCCTTTCAACTGAGCAAGATAGAAACTTGAGGCTGGCACAGGCAAAAGCACAATCTCACCTCCCCTAGTTCCCAGTTGGAGAGCTAGCAACCCAGGAGGGGCAAAAAAGTCAGTATTTCTGATCCTGTACCCACCTATCTGCTTCTGAGGCTAAGTTATAGGTAAGCATAGGTGAGAGGTGGAGTTTTTCTTCTTCCACCCACTCCCTAAGGAGCTCTACCCTGGGTGGGTGTTGCTGAGAATACTGGGACCCCAATCCTCTTTCCACCAGCCTGGTGGAGAATCAAGCCAAAAAAAAAAAGCTGAAGATCCTGCCCACCACCACCACAGAGCACTCAGCTCCTAAACTGGGAATGTCATTGAAAGAGAAGCTTGCCATTGTCCTTGTTTCCACTTCCATAGCCATGACCCCAAGACTTTGCCTGGAGGGAGAGTAGGCAATAAACCTTTTCCTAAAGGAACTGACTTTATTTGCCAGAGAGTGTGGAGAAGTTCAAGCCTAAGGGTGCCCTCCAAAACTACCTTCACTATTAGTGAAAGAAGTACTGAAGGGCAATTGGGATGACATTGGTAGAATCATTGGACATACTAGCTAAACTGTAGGCCAGCTAGTATGCAGGAGAGAACCTGGAAGAACATAGCTACAGGAAACTGTCTAGGGTCAGAACAAATATGAATATCTGACTTCCAGAACTATCCCTTCAAAGGAGTCTGAATTTGTTTGGTTTAGTTGGTGAGCAATTTATGCCCCAGGGTACTGATCAAAAGCCATAAAGAAATCACCCAGCAATTAGTAGTGTTTAACAGCTGCGTATGATCAGCAAAAGAGACAACCCAAGAGAACCTTGAAAAAAACCACTGTTAACCCAGGGTGACTGTGCACATAACCCAAAGATATGTTCTCTGAAGAGCAATATCAGAAGCTTATCAGTGCAAGAGAGAAATAGACTATTAAAATAATGGTACCAAATAAAAAACAAGCAAATAACAAGCACCAGAGGGGAGGCACCAGTACCCAGAGTTGCCAAAATATATTATCTAAAATGTCCAGAATCCAACAAAAATGATTAGTCATGCAAGGAAACAGGAAAGTATGACCCATACCCTGGGGGTACAAAAAGGCAGACAACATAAACTGCCTAACTGCCTATAGAGCAACCAGATGTCAAACTTAACAAAGTCTTCAAAGTAGTCATTATAAACATGTTCAAAGAACTTAAGGGAGCCATGACTAAAGAGTGAAAAAAGGAATGATGAACATGTTGCAGCAAATACAGGGTATCAATAAAGAGATAGGAATTATAAAAAAGAACCAAATGGAAATTCTAGACTAGAAAAGTACAATGACTAAAGTGAAAAATTCATTAAAGAGGCTCAACAGTGTGTGTGATTAAGAAATAATTAGTAGTGCGGTCCCCGGTGGCTTAGTCAGTTGAGTGTCCAACTCCTGATCTCTGCTCAGGGCATGACCTCATGGTTCCTGAGATGAAGCCCCTGCATCAGGCTCTTCTTGGAAATCTCTCTTCCTCACTCTCTACCTCCTACCCCACTCATGCTCACTCTCTCAAAATAAAGAAATAAAATTATATATAAAAAAACAAATAGTTAGCAAATGTGAATAAAAATAATAGAGATTATGCAACCTGAAGAGCAGAGAGAGAAAAGAATGAAGAAAAATGAACAGAGTTTCAGGAAAATATGGACACTCTTAACTAAAGCAATATTTGAAGAAATAATGGCTGAACAACATCTCAAATTTACTGAAAAACAAATTGAGGAAGCTCAACAACTCCAAGCAGGAAAACAAAGATTCACAAATAAAAACATCATAGTAGAAATTCTGAATGCCTGGATGGCTCAGTGGGTTAAGCATTGATTCTTGATTTTGGTTCAGGTCATGATCTCATGGTTTGTGGGTTTGAGCTCTGCACTGACAGTAAGAAAACTGTCACCCTCTCTCTCACCATCTCTCTCCACCCCTCCCCTGCTCATATGTGCCCTCTCTCTCTCTCTCAAAATAAATAAACTTTTAAAAAATTCTGAAAGAGCCAAGCACAGGGAGAAAATTGACAGGAGTAAGAAAAAGATGACTCATTAGCAAGGGAACCTCAAAGTTATTAAAATATGACATCTGTAGCAGAAACAACGGAGACCAGGAAATGATGGTAATTCAAATAATATATTTGAAGTGCTCAAAGTAAGAAACTGTTAACCGAGAATCCTATATTCAGCAAATCTATCTTTAAAAAATAAAAGTAAATGAAAGATACTCCCAGATGAACAAAGAAAATCTGCTGTTAGCAGACCCTCCTTCCAAGAAATTCTACAGGAAGTTAGTCAGACTGAAAGTAAGTGACCCCCCCCAATGGTAATTAAATTCTTATGAAAAAACAAAGAGCACTGGTAACAGTAATTATGTCATTAAAAAAAGACAACATAAATCATTTTTCTCCTTTCTTCTCTTACCAATTTAAAAAGCAACTGTACAAATCAATATGTATATAATGTATTCTTGGACCTATAATACATACAAATGTAATATGTTTGCTAACAACAGCACAAAAGGTATGGGGTGGGCAGTTATATTGGGCTAAGGAAATAACTCCAAATGGTAACTTGATTCTGCAAGAATAAATGAAGAGAATCAGAAATGATAAATAAGGTTAATACCACAAAAGCTATAAATGTGTACTTGCTCTCCTTCTTATAATTAGTCTAAAAGACATAAAATTATATAATTATAATCATGCATTGGGTTTGTAACATGTATAGATGTAATATGTATACCAATAATAACAGAAAACAGAGAAAAGGGAATGGAGCTATTTAACAGTAATGTTTCTAAATTTCACTGGAATTAATTTATATAAATACAAAGCTGATCCTGGTAAGTTAAGATGTATATCATAAGCCTAGAGCAATCAGTAAGAAAGTTACTAAAAAAATATATAGTATATGATAAGCACAGGGGTTGTATGGAAGCGATGAATCATTATATTATACACCTGAAATCAACATTACACTACATGTTAACTGTAATTTAAATAAAAGCCAAAAAAATAGTATAAAGACTATTAAAAATTAAAATGGTACACTAGATAATATTAGTTTAATGCAAAAGAGACCAGTAAAGAAGAAATAAGAAATAAAGGAACTAAAAAGATATGAGACATTTAAAAAACATAAAGTGGCAGATATAAATCCAAATATATCAAGAATAACATTAAATTTGGCTAAATTAAATAATTTGATTAAAAGGCAGAGACTGTCAGACTAGATTAAAGATCCACTCTATACTGTCTACAGAAGACACAATTTAGATTCAAAATACAAAGACTTAAGCAAATGAACGGAAAGGGGTGTATGATGCAAACATCGACAAGAAAAGCTGGAGAGGCTATAATGTCAGAAAAGAAACAGACTAAAAACATTCTGGGGTGGCTCAGGCAGTTGAGCGACTGACTTCAGCTCTGGTCATGATCTCACAGTTGTGAGTTCAAGCCCTGTGTCGGGGGCTATGTGCTGACCATCATGGGACCTGGGGCTCGCTTTGAGTTGTGTCTCCCTCTCTTCTGCCCTTCCCCTGCTCATGCTCTGTCCCTCTCTCTCTCTCTCTCTCAAAATCAAATAAACATTAAAAATGTTCTAGAGGGATGGGTGGAATAAGTGAATGGGAATAAAGAGTACATTTATCATGATGAGCACTGAGTAATGTACAGAATTGTTGAATCACTACATTGTATACCTGAAACTAATATAACATTGCATGTTAACTATACTGGAATTAAAATAGAAAACCTAATAAAAAGTGTTGCTAGAGATAAAAAGAGACATTTTATAATGACAAAAAAGTCACCCTGTGAAGAAGCTATAACAATTATAAATATACATGCACGTAATAACAGAGCAGGAAAATACACAAGGCAAAACAGAGAAATGGAAGGAGAAATTGACAAGTCAACAATAATAGTTGAAGATTTCAATACCCACTTCCAATAATGGATAGAACAACTAAACTAGCCAGAAGATCAACAAGGAAATAGAAGACTTGGGCAACACTACAAATCAACCATTTATACAATGGTCCTAAAACAGGAACAGAATACATTTTCTTCCCAAGTGTATATGAGCTATTCTCCAGAATAGATCATAGACCATAGAAAACTCAGTGAATTTAAAGTATAGAAGACAAAAGTAATTAAAGGATTGTTTTAATAAAGTATACAGAATAGAAATCATTTTAGAAAATGAAGGATAATTATATAAAAATGTGTTTTTCTTTTTTTAAATTTTATTTTAAATAGTTTATTGTCAAGTTGGTTTCCATATAACACCCAGTGNTTCCCTGACACTTCTCCAAAGAGGATATCTAGATGAATAGGTTTTTCAACATTAGGAATCAACAGCAGACAGAAAACTGAAAAATTTAGAAATATATAGATATCAAACAACACACTTCTAAATAATCAATGGGCCAAAGAAAAACTCAGAAGGGAATTTTAAAAATCTCAAAAACATCTCAAAGTTGAGATGAATAAAAATGGAGACACACACCAAAACTTAATGGATGTAGGAAAACCAGTGTTCACAGAAACATTTGAAGAAGAAAGAAAGATCCCAAACCAATAACCTCACCTCCCACTTTAAAATACTGGAAAAAGAAGAGCAAAATAAACCTAAAGCAAGAAGAAGAAAGGAAATAGCAGATCAGAGTGGAAATTAATAAAAAATGAAAAAGAAAAAATATAGAAAATCAATTAAAAAGCTGATTTTCTTAGAGAACAACAAAACTGATGAAACTATAGCTTGATTAATAAAGACAAAAGAGATGGCAAACTGCTGGAATTAGAAATGAAAGAAGAGACACTCCTACTGTTCTTATAAAAAGGGCTATAAAAGGATACTATGAGCAACTGTACGCCAACAAATTAGATAGCCCAAATAAAGTAGGCAAATTCCTGGAAACACACAAATTTCCAAAATGTTTCAAGAAGAAAAAGATAATCTGAACAGACCTACAATAAGAGATTAAATTAATAACAAACACACTATCCACAATGATTATTTCAATAGATACAGAGAAAACATTTGACAAAATTCAACATCCTTTCAACTGTCAATAAGGTAGGAATTGAAAGAAATTACCTTAACATAATAATGACCATATATGAAAAGCCTACAATTAACAGCATACTGAACAGTGAAAAATGGAAAGTTGATCCTGAAACTGAAAAATCAGCAAGATGCCTATTCTTTTTACTTCAACGTAGTACTAGAAGTCTTAGCCATTGTAATTAAACAAGAAAATAAAGTAAAAGGCATCCAAATTAGAAAGAGAGAAGTAAAATTATCTCTGCAGATGGCACAGTCTTACATGCAGAAAACTATCTAAAGACTTAAAAAACCTATGAGAATACATTAATTCAGTACAGTGTTATAATACAAAGTCAATATAGAAAAATCAATTGTTTCTATACACTAACAATAAACTATGCAGAAATAAAAGTCCCATTTGCAATAGCCTCAAAAATAATAAAAATTCTTTGAAATAAACTTAACTAATGAGATGAAAGAGTTATATACCAAATACTTCAAAACACTGAGAAATGAGGGGTGCCTGGCTGGCTCAGCCAGTAGACCATGCAGCACTTGATCTCAGGGCCGTGAGTTTAAGCCTTGCACTGGGCATGGAGCCTACTTGAAAGAGTTGATAAATGACATTAAAGAAGACATAAATTAATGGAAAGACATATTATGTTCATGGATTAGAAGATCTGATATTATTAAAATGTCCATGCTACCCAAAGTGATCTACCAATTCAAAGCATTCCCTATCAAAATCCTATGGGTTTTTTTTTTCACAAATAAAAAAAATCCTAAAATTCATATAGAACCACAAAGAACATAGAACAGCCAAACAATCTTGAAAAAGAACAAAGCTAAAGGCATCACAGTCAAATGGGACTACATCAAACTAAAAAGCTTCTGTGCAGCAATGAAAACAATTAGCAGAGTGAAAAGGCAAACTATGGAATGTGAGAAAATATGTGCAAACCATATATCTGGTAAGGGGTTAATATCCAAAATATATAAGCAACTCCTACAGCTCAATAGCAAAAAAAAAATCAAAACTCAATTTTAAAATGAGCTAAGGACTGTGCTGACAGCTCAGAGTCTGGAGCCTGCTTCGGCTCTGTGTCTCCCTCTCTCTCTGCCCCTCCACTGCTCATGCTCTGTCTCTCTCTCCCTCAAAATAAACATTTAAAAAAATGAACTAAGGAGTTGAACAGACATTTCTCTAAAAGAAATAAGGCTATCAGGTATTGAAAAATGCCCCAACATCACTAATTATTAGGGAATGCAAATCAAAACAATAAAATATCACTTCACATTTTTCAGGATGGCTAATATAAAAACAAAAAACCTACAATTGTGGGTGAGGATACAGAGAAACTGGAACCCTTGTGCACTGTTGGTAGGAAGCAAAATGGTGTAACCACTACAGTAAACAGAATGGAGTTTAAATTTTAAATAAAAATAAGATCCTGCAATCCCGCTTTTGGATATTTATCCAAAAGAATTGAAAGAGAATATTAGCATTCCCATGTTCATTGCACCACCATTCACAATTGTCAAGATGTGAAAATAACATAAATGTTCATCAACAGATGAATAAAGAAACTGTGGTATACACATACAGTGGAAAAGAAGGAAATTCTGCCATATGCAACAACATGCATGAACCCTGAAGACATGCTAAGTGGAATAAACCAGTCACAGAAAGACAAAAATTGCATGATTTGACTCACATGAGATATCTAAAAAAGTCAAATTCATAGAATCAAAATATTTAACTGTGGTTTCCAGGGGCTAGAGAAAGGAGAAAATATGAATTATTATTTAAAAAGTTTTTAATGTTTATTCATTTTTGAGAGACAGAGAGTACAGAGCATGAGTTGGGGAGGCAGGGGGAGACACAGAATCCAAAGCAGGCTCCAGGCTCTGAGGAACTGTTAGCACAGAGCCTGGTATAGGGCTCAAACTCAAGAGCCGTGAGATAATGACCTGAGCCAAAGTCGGACACCCAACCAAGCTACCCAAGCACCCTGAAAATGTGAATTATTAATCAACATCCATAAAGTGTCAGTTAAGCAAGATAAATAAGTTCTAGAGATCTGCTGCACAACATTCTATCTATAGTCAACAATATTGTATAGTTAAAATTTTGTTACGAGGATAAATCTTATGTTAAATGTTCTAAAATTAAAGTTTTTTTTGTTTTTTTTTTTTAATTCTAAGATGGGTCTCACTGGGTTAGAATTAGTGTGTTAACATGGCTATGTTCCCTTTTGAGGCTCTAGGGGATAATTTGTTTCTTGCCTTTTCCACTCTCTAGAGGTCACCCACATTCCTTGGTTTATTACATCCTCCTCTTGAAAGCCAGCAACATTAAGCTGCGTCTTTTTCACAATGCCATCTCTCAGGTTCTCTATGTTCTGCCTCACTCTTTTATTTATAAGAATTATGATACATTGGGCCCATCTGGATAATCCAAAATAATCACTCTATAAATGGCAGACTGAATAATGTCCCCCCAAATATCTGGGCCTGAATTTCTGGAATCTATGATGGTTACTTTATATGGAAAAAGGGACTTTGCATATGTAATTAAGGATCTTGAAATGAGGACATTATCCTGGATTATCTGGGTAAACTCTAAATACAATCACAAGTGTTCTTAGAAGAGAGACTGACAGAGATTTGACAACGGGAAGATGAAAGTCATATGATGATGGAGGCAGAGATTAGAGAGACAGCCTTTGAGGGTAGAAGAGGGGGCTACAAGTCAAGGAATACAAGTGGCCACTGCAAGATGAAAGAAAGCAAGGTATAGGACTTTCCCCTCAGAGCCTCCAGAAAGAATCAGCCCTACATTTTCACTCCAGCCCACTGAAACTTACTTCATTTGGCCTTCTGACTTTCAAAATTGTAAAAGGATAAATTTGTGGTGTTTTAAGTTACTAAGTTTATGGTGACTTGTCATAGCAGCAATAGGAAACTAATACCTCATCTCAAGGTCTGCTGACTGCCAACCTTAATTCCATCTCCAACCTTAATTTTATTTTGCCTCATATCCTAACATATTCACAGGTTTCAGAGACTGGGACATGGACATCTTGTTGGGAGGAGCATTATACTGCCTACTACAACCTGACATATGCTGAAAATAAATTCCAGGTTGATAAAATATGTAAGTGTCAATAATAACTGAATATATAGGAATATCTGTGCATATATCCTTGGGTGTGTAAAATACCTTAAACAAGAAAACAAAGTTGTAAGAAAGACATCTTTTTAAAAGGGTTGTCAGTACATTTGTTTCCATCAAAAAATTTAAATTCTGTAGGTTGAATAATACCAGATACAAAGTAATAATACAAGTAACAAGTTGGTAGACAACATTCGTAATGTGTATAACAGAGGAATAATAGCCTCAGAGGAAAAAAAAGAAAGAAAGAATATGGGTTTGAATATACGAAACAGATAAATGTATAACTACGTTCTAAGGGCATATTATACTAGTGAAAATTGAAAACAGCTTAAATGTCCACCTATAGGGGAATGATTAAATAAATGGCACATTAATCCATATACTAGGCTACCTGCAGCAGTTTAAAAGAATAGAAAAAAATCTTTCTGACCTACGAAAAGTCTCCAAGACATATTGATATTTTAGCCAGTTGAATGTATGCTTTATGATGCTATTGGCGGGGGAGGCAACATGCACCAAAGCCATAAGTCATAAAGGCTCGGCCTCACCTTTAGGATGATATCAGCAGTTAACCTCTGGGAAGAAGAGTAGCAGTAAAGGAAATTACTAGTTTTGGTCTATATTATTTGAATGCAAATCCACTTAGGTATAAACTGCATAATACTGTTTAAAGCACAGAGTTTTGTATTGTATATCATGGTATCAGTGACCCATTTTCCCATTTAATAAATGAAATCCAAGGGGATGGGACTTACTACTAATGCTAAATTCTGTGCTGATGAGAAAATAAATTCTTCCTGCTTCAGGCCCAGCCTGATCTTTCTCTGGGAATTACACTGGGGAAACTGAAGGCCTGAGTCAGAGAAGTGTGTGTGTGTGTGTGTGTGTGTACACTACTGCTTTAATTTATATCATTAATGTCTAATCCAAACAACAACTCTGCAAAATAGTCACCCTTGTACCGATTTTACAAATCAGGAAACTAAGGCTTAGCTAAGGCCTAACTGAATTACTTACCCTGATGTTTTCTTTTTTCTCTTTCTGTTAATGCGATTTTGACAGTTGCCGAATTCTTACAAAATGGAATGTGGTCAGTTCTAAGAAAACCTCCTGCTACCAGTGCTTGGCTTATTTTATTAGTTATTTATTTGTATTAGACGGTTCAAACACTTGTTTTTAAAACTGGTAGCAAATTGTGTTCTGTACAAAATTAATCTCCCTTCACATACCCCCAGATACTTACGTCCTTCCCCGGAGGCAACAGTCAACAACATTTTGCATGTCTTTCCAGAAATATTCTATGTATATACAAATACTTCAACATTTAAGTTGCATTATTTTACACACATTATCCGGTGCCACTCTGTTTTCTCAACAATGTATCTTGAAAATCACTACATTTTTGCTAAATTTGCTGAATTCTGTTTACTAGCTATATGTTACTAATTTTAGGGAAGCCTCAAAATTTAATTGCTCCTTCTCCATTTATGACCATTGGAAAAGTCTGATATCTTTTGTCATTACAAAACTACAGTTACTGTTCTTACACATGGGCCATTCTGCACATGTGCAAATATACCTGAAGAGTCATTTCTAGAGGTGGAATTACTCAAAGAGATATCCCTTTATATTTTTCATCAATATTGCTAATTTTTCTCTGTGGATGTTACATAATTTTACTCCCTTGCACTACTTATCCACATCCTTTTCAACATTATGGAAATACTTTGTACAGGATGAAAAGAAAGAAAAAGAAAAAGGAAAATTGATCTTATTTACATATACCAGTTACTGAAATTCAGGATTTTTAGCCTTGCTCAGGGGTTGGTTTCCTATAACAGTACTATCTTCTAACTGAAACTGTGAAATCAATTCCCTTCTCTTCTGGTTTCTACAAGATTGATCTACTTCATATAGGGTGGAAATTATTAACTCTGCTCTTCCATATAAAAGACAACTCTGCTTTGGAGCTGAAAGGCCCTTCACAATCCTGGCTCACTTTCTGATGGTATCTTTGGTTGTATGGTGGACCCCATGAACAACTGTCCCTTTCTAAGCTATTTACTTGAGGTACTCTGTTTTGGCAAAAAGAGATACATTTCTCCCCATTTCCCTCTTCCCTCCTTTTATCAATCTCATCTCAAGGGTCCTTAGGGAAACATTTTATTTGATTATTGTTTAGCTTTATGCAAAGTCATTTTCTCAGCTTCCTATCTATAGAGATTCCTTGATTTGTAAAACCAAACCTATTTTGCCTTGCTGCTCCTTCTAAAGCTTAAGAGTATGGCGGCTAATAAAATTTTTTACATGTTAAACTAGCTTTAAAATCAGGCAGCAATTTATCAGACTTCGTTACTTTAGAAGCTGGTAGGTAGAAGGACTCGGGATTTACTTCCCAGGTTGCTAATTTAAAATCTCATCTGTAGCAACAGTTTTCACATGTGAGCCACTGACAACAAAAATGATTCCATTAAATGATTTATAAGAGGGACACTATTTCTCTCCCTTTCTCCCTCCTCACCTCCAATAAAGAAAAAATACTCACTAGCTTCTTCTAGGTAGACTAATAGGCTGATTCGTTCTTATTGAAAAATATTTTTGGTGATCTTTACCAAATCAAGAAAGATCGACTTGGTTGGGGAACAGGTATGGTTTTAGTCTCTTAATAATTTTCCCCCCTCCATGGAAAAGAAGGACTCTCTTAGGAGAGAACTAGAACAAAACAAGGTAAGATTTATGAAGACCAACACTACCTCCTGTATTGTTATTTTATTTTGGGAATGATGAGCCCTTTACTTCTATTGCCTAGCACAGTGCCTGGCATACAAGAAGTGCTCAGTGATTATTTACTGAATTAATTACGGAATGGGAAGATTACTTACAGTTAGAACTCCCCGCTTTACCTCCTCCTCAGATCTCCCATACATTTTTCCAGTAAAAAAGAGTGCAAGTAGGATCTGGGGCAGCTACATTATCCATCTAAATGGAGACAAATGTTAGGGGCTTATTGTCAAAATGTTCAGAAATACTTGAAAGATAACTTAATCTCAGAGTAGTCCGTAGACAGAAAACTTAAGAGTGACTTTCTCAGTCTTGTTCCTTGGCTGCGGTCTCTCGAGAGAGAAATAGGTCTTTAAGACCAAATTATCTGCAGATAGGGCTGCGGCAACACCAAATTATTATGTCCACTATTTGGTGAACAAACACTTGAGAATTCAGAAAACTACTAAATCGTTTCAAGACAATTCAAAGAAAAAGCTCAACTCCGGAAAAAGTGAGGCCATAATAACATTCATTTAGTAATATATATGCTTATTGCTTATTACTTGAATGTTACTGCTTAAATCACATACGCGAGGCCAGACAGAAGGTGCAAGAGGTGGGGTGCCAGCCCTTCCCGACGGCCCGCGCTGGGGTGCGCGGGGCCCAGAGAGAGCTCCCGGCTGCTTTCCGTCTCGAGACGCGGCAGCGTGCACTACTGCTTTCCCGGTTCCCAATTCGCAGAGACCTGGGCTGGGCGCCAACCCAACCTTGAAAATGCTGCAGTCTAGCAGTGCCTTTTCTATTTTTTATCGTTATTCCCTACCCCTCACTCCCACACCGCCCATGGCTGATGGACTCGGTCGTTTGATCCGTTACCGAGGGAAAACCCCAGTCGCGGAGGTGAGGGGCCGTCCCACACCGTCGCCGCGCTCCGACTGTCTAGATAATACCCCTCCCTCTGTCTTCTTCCGCTCCCTTTCTCGCACCCTCCCTTTTCTCTTTCTCCCTTACTTTTTCAAACCACTGAAAGCAGGAACCCCTCTCGCTGCAGCACCTGTGCGACCCGCGCCCGGCGTGGCGCTTCACTCCCAGATCCCTCCGCGAAGGCGCTGGCGGGCAGGCGTGCGCGCGCTCGGCGTGGGGGGAGACGCGCACGTGGAGCCTCCGCGAGCCCGGGGCTCCACAGAGCGCCGGAGGGAAACGCCGTCTGGCCAGGGGCCCTGGGGCCTCCGAGTTGGCGCCAGTGCTGTGTCTGAGGCGTCCTCACCACAGCGGAACCTGCTGGCTAAGGGTAAGAGAGTGACGTGTGTGTGTGCGTGCGCGCGCTGGAGACTAAGCAAAGGAGAAGAGCGAGCTCCTATAATCGGAGGGGGGGTTGGGGGGGGATGGGTGGTGCGGTTTCGGAGCATGAGGGGGAGGGAGAGCGGGAAACATTTGGAGCAGCGAGCCTTAGTGTTAGGGCTAGAGAGGTTCAAAGAAATGGTGGAGGACAGATATCCAGATGGTGGGAAGGCCTGCAGTGGGGAACCGATTCCCAGTCAGGCGGGATGTACTGGGGAAGGAAGTTCGCGTTTCAGAGGCAGTTGGCCCTCTACTCTAATAGAAAACAAAAAGTAGAAGTGCATTGGTGCAAATAGCAGGATAGGAAGAGCCCATCCCTAAACAGAAACACCAAAAAAGATATGCGTCAGAATTGACTTTGTGGGACGCTGGAAGGTAGTCACAGGTTTACAGCAACCAAGTGAACTCTTGATCAAGAAAAAGATGACTTAAACACAGCATAATGGGGACATCACTAGCGACATTAAAGGAATAAAAGGAATTATAAGAGAAAACTGTGTATAATGTATGCTGACAAGCCTAATAGAAAATTCCCTAGAAACACATAAACTATGAAAACTGACTCAAGGGGGAAAAAAAGAAAATGTAATTAGACTTACAGCAAGTAAAGAAATTGAATCAGTTGTCAAAAACCTCCTGACAAAGAAAAGCCCAGGACCAGATGGTTTCACTAGTGAATTGTATCAAATGTCTAAAGAACAATTAACACCAATCTTTCTCTCTTCTTAGAATAGTGAACACTTCCTAACTCATTTGATGGAGCCAACGTGTAATCCTGTTGCCAAAACCAGGCAAAGACATTACAAGAAATTAAAGATGAAAAAAAAAATCCTCAACAAGGTCTTTGCAAACCAAACCCAGCAGACCGTGATCAAGTGACATTTATCCCAGGAATGCAAGAGTTTTGACATACAAAAATGGATCAGTGTAACATATATTAATAGGATGAAGGAAAAACATACAATCATGTTGATGCAGGAAAAGAATTTGACAAAATCAAGCACTGTTTCATGATAAAACATTCAATAAAGTAGGAATGAACAGAACTTCTTCAGTCTTCAATTAAAGGCACTTATGAAAAAATTACCACTAACATCATAATCATAATGGTGAGAGACTGAAATATTTCCTCCTAATATCAGGCACAAGAAAAGAATGCCTGCTTCTGCTGCTTCTATTCAAAGTGGTATAAGCAACATTGTCCTGAAAAGTTTAACCTGGGCAATTAGCCAAGGGGAAAAAAAAAAAAGAGGAATGAAGCATCCAAACTGGAAAGAAACAAGTAAAACTATTCCTCTTTACAGGTGATATGATCTTATTATATATAGAAAATCCTGGAGATTTTTAGTTTGCTTATATTAAGGCTAATAAATTTAGTGAAGCTGCAGGATAAAGGACCAATATACCAAAATCACTTATATTTCTTTTTTTTAATATGTAGTTTTTACATTTATTTATTTTTGAGAGATAGAGAGACAGAACACAAATGGGGTAGTGGCAGAGAGAGACAGAGACACAGAACTGAAATAGGCTCCAGGCTCTGAGCTGTCAGCACAGAGCCCAATGTGGGCTTGAACTCAAACTGTGAGATCATGACCTGAGCCGAAGTTGGACAGTTAACCGACTGAGCCACCCAGGTCCCTCAAAATCACTTGTATTTCTATACACTAGCAATAAACAATCCAAAAAATTAAGAGAACAGTTAGGTTTTCTGTAGAATCAAAAAGAATAAAATAGGACTGAATTTAACCAAATACATGCAATACTTGTGCACTGGAAAATTTTTAAAAATTCCTGTAATTAAAGACTAAGTGAATGGAAAGACATCCTGTGTTCATGAATTAGAAGACTTAATATTCTCAAGGTGGCAGTAGGACCCAAAATGACCTACATAGGCAATGCAGGCCCCATGAAAATTCCAGTGGCCTTTTATTTACTTTTTTTTTTCTTTTTGGTAGAAATGGAAATGCTGATCCATAAATGTATATGGAGCTGCAAGGGACCCCAGACACAGGCATAAAACAGATTAAAATAATTTTGAAAAAGAACAAAGAGTACTCACACTTCTAATTCTGAAACATAGTAACTACAAAGGTATAGTAACCAAAATAGTGTAGAACTGACATAAAGATAGATGTATATCTAAATGGACTAGAATTGAGAATCTACAAATAAATATCTCTATAGTCAACTGATTTTTTACAAGGATCCCAGATCATCCAGTTATTAAGAGTAGCCTCTTTAACAAATGATGCTAGGGCAATTGGATATCCACATGAAAAAGAATGAAGTTAGAGCCCTACCTTATACTATGTGCAAAAAAAAAAAAAAAAAAACCAAAAAAAAAAACAAAAAACAAAAAAAAANAAATGGATCAAAGACCTAAGTGCAAGATATGAAGCTGTAAAAGTCATAGAAGAAAACAGAGAGGTAAATCTTTAGGACCTTAGATTTGTCCATGGATTCCTAGATATGGCACTAAAAGCATAACAAAAGAAAAACAAGATTGATTACACTTAATCAAAATTAAAGTCTTTTATGCATCAAAAGACACAAGAAAGTGAAAATGACAGCACATAATAAGAAAATATTTGTAAATGATATATATGATAAAGGTCTAGTATCCATAATATACAAAGACCTCCTAGAACTTAACAAAAATTAAAAAAATCAACTTAAAAATAGGCAAAGGACTTGAAAAGACATTTCTTCTAAGAAAATATGCAAATGACCAATAAACACATCTGTAGTCATTAAGGAAATGCAAATGAAATCTACAATTAGATACCACTTCATACCCACTAGATGGCTTCTAAAAAAAAAACCCCAAAATAAAAAGTGTTATTGAAGATATGGAGATATTGGAACTGTTGTATTTTGTTGTGAGAATGTTTAATGGTGCAGCTACTGTGGGAAACAGTTTGGCAATTCCTCAAAAAGTTAAACATAGGGGCACCTGCCTGGCTTAGTCAGTTAAGCCTCCGACTTCAGCTCAGGTCATGATCTCCCGGTTCATGGGTTTGAGCCCCGCGTCGGGCTCTGTGCTGACAGCTAGCTCAGAGCCTGGAGCCTGCTTCAGATTCTGTATCTCTCTCTCTCTCTCTCTCTCTCTCTTTCTCTCTCTCTCTCTCTCAGAAATAAAACGTTTAAAAATTTTAAAAAAGTTAAACATAGAATTATATGATCCAATAATTCCACTCCTAGATATATACCCAAAATAACTGAAAACAAGTATTTGAACAAACACTTATATATGAACATAGCACTGTTTGCAATAGCTAAAAGGTGGAAACAACCCAACCATTCATTATGAGATGGCATAAGATGTGGGATACTATTCAGCCATAAAAAGGAATGAAGTACTGGTATGTGCTACAACATGGATGAACAGTGCAACATATTGTATGCTTCCACTTATATGAAATGTCCAGAATAGGTAAATCCATAGATAAAAGGAAATTAGTGGTTGCCAGGGCCTGGAGACAGGGAGGATTTAATGAGTATGCCTAGTAGATATAGGGTCTCCTTTGGAGGTGATGGATATGTTTTTTGAACTAGATAAGTGGAGATGGCTGCACAACATTGTGAGTTTACTAAATGCCACCAAATTGTACAGTTTAAAATTGTTAAGTTTGGGGCGTCTAGATGGCTTAGTCATTTGAACATCCAACTCTTGATATCAGCTCAGGTCCTGATCTCCAGGTAGTGGGATCCAGCTCCATGTGGAGCCCCATGCTCATCGTGGAGCCTGTTTGGGATTCTCTCTCTCTCTCTCTCTCTCTCTGCACCTCTCTCTCTTCTCTCTTCTGTGCACACTCTCTAAATAAACATTAAAATAATATAAAATTATTGATTTTGTTATATGAATTGCACCTCAAAAAAATAAGTAATGAAAGTATGAGACCCCCTACTGCAAAGGAGGCAGCGTGGCCTCCTGGCCTCTGCTGAAGTTGGAGTCACATTCCTCCTTCTGCCTGGAGCTGCTTTTGGTTTGAGTGTCAGTCAGTAGCTACTTCACAGCCCTCTGGAACCACTGTACCCTGGGGAGTTTCATAAAGCTGCTCAGGGCATGGTTGGGGGCAGCTTAGTCAGGCCCCCAGCAGACTGCAGAGCCAGCTCTGTGGTTGTGGACCACACTTTGCTGGCTCAGTCACATGCTTGCTTTGAAGATTTGGGCAGAATACCCCAAACCTTGAGGGGCTTAGCTCCTGCAGCCAGATAAGTAATGGAAGGCCAACTGTGAGTCTGTCAATCTGAGGTCTCCTTGGAGTTTCTGTTCATCACTTTTTACCCCATTTTATTGATTTTAAGACCCAGCTTTTGACATTTTATCTGAAATTCGGATGTCTTAGAATTCATGCTATATACTCTTACTGGAATGCATGTTTATCTTTTGGAAACAATACTACCTTCTAGTCAGTGAAGTTGGCATTAAAATTTCTAGTCATGCGTTTGTGTGTTCGTTAGTTGATGTCTGTCTCCACATCCCATACCCATGGCAAGATACCATAATAGGTACTCAGTAAATGTGGACTGAATAAATAAGTAAACAAAAGAACACTTTAAAAAGTGAGATTTGGCACTGCCGCTCAATGTCATTTTGACACAGGAAAGGTCATGTAACCCATTTAAGTTTTGTATCGTTAGTTCACTACGTATTTGTAAAAACAACAGTGCCCTTTGAGGTACCAGGCTGGAAACAGGAAGTGCCCGCATACATGTGTTTTCAGGGCCCAAGAACTTGCTCCAGAAAACTCTAACCCAATTTAAAAAAGAAAAAAAAAAGGCAGAAACAGTGTTGCTTGTTCATCTTTTATAGAGATGTATAAATGGAAATACAAATGGAAATTTAGGGGAAGGGCAAAGCAGATTTAAAAAGCGCTACTTGATATATGGTAACTAAGAAAGCAGGGAAGAGTTGGGTGGGGTGGTTGGTTGAAGATGAAGGGGAAGGGGAAGGCAGATTTAAAAAGTGCTACTTGATATATGGTAACTAAGAAAGCGGGGACGAGTTGGGTGGGGTGGTTGGTTGAAGATGAACGTAATATTGAAGTGTCCTTATATCTCAATGATGCTTTAAGTCCAGCTGTCTGCAGAAAGAAAAAAAGACATTACAAACCAGAAGTCAAGGATGTGCGACAGATCCCTCCCTCCTCTCTTGTAATCTCCCGCTTGGTGTTCAGACATTTATGGACAAGATTCTCAAATGGCTTCCCTGGCACGTACCCCTCCCCTCAATATCCAGCCCTCAGCACAGGGGCTGTCCATCAAGGCTGGCCCCTGCCGGCAGGTGCACTCCCCATCCTCGCTGATGCCGCAGCGCGTCCACTGCGCGGCTGGCTGCTCGGGCTCGCCAGCAGCCTCGGCCCGGGCCCGCCGAGCGAGGGCAGAGAGCGCGGCCGCTCCGCCTCCCCGCAGGCCCTCGGCAGGAAATAGCTAATGGGGCGGTCATGCCGCACACAGCGCCTGGCGCGGGGCGTGAAAATACCGCCTCGCTCTTTGCGTGTCTGCAGGCTACTCAGCGAACACACGTTAAGCAGAGAGCGCCCGAGGCTCCGGAGCGGCTGGGCAGCATAGAAACCTTCGGTTCCAGCCCTGTCATCTTTCTCCCCAGGTTCCGTCTCCCAAACCTGCTAATGGCTTCCTAAAGTTTCTCCAACAAAATCCACGATTCAACCTAACATCCTGCCTTTGGCCCACAAGCTGGTACGTCATCTGGCCTTTGCCCCCCTCCCCCCTCCTCTCTGATCTCCTGGTGTCCGCGCCCAGTACCCGCCTTTCTGTTCTCTAACCCGCCACATGCGTTCCTGCCCTGGTCTTCGGTCTTCGCAAACTTGAGAGTGTCTCTGCCTCCAGTGGCTCATCTCTTCTCATCAGTTGGGCTCTAGGACCACTCTAGTCTTCTCTTCCGATTCACACTTCACTCTTACCCATCACTTTGCTTTTACAAACTAACTCTCCGAAAATACACTGTTTATTGTTTAAAGTGTTTCCCAGAACGTAAGCTCCATGAAGGCAGGTCTCCTGTTTGGTCTCATTCACTTTTGGGCCCCATCTAAAATGGAGTAGATCGCGTCGTTGGATGAAGAGAAGGGAGGGAGGGAAGGAGGGACAGACGGACTTGTGTGCTTGGGTCAAATACCTTAGTTTTGCTTATTAAGGGTTGTAATATTTATTTGTCTGTGACCCAATTCAATCATCTAATCCATCTCCTCTTCGGCGCTGCCGCACCGCCCTGCGGTTGGTCGCTCGCCCTACGCTGTGTCCGGATGCAAGCTTCAATTGGAGGAGAGAGGGGGTGGGCAGGCTAAAAGAGGTCTTGCTTCTTGTCAAAGGCTCGACACCCGCTGCATCACCGGTCTAGGACCAGGAGGGAGCCTCCCCTCTCGGTCTTCTCAGGTCCCCCTAAGGCTTAGAGGGCCTCGTGCCCCAATTCTGAGCCAAAATAGAATAGATCTCAGTTTCTTCAAAGTCATGGTTTACCTTAAATAATCGTGTTAATGTCATGTGTATAATAACAGTTCTTCAGGGGGGAAAAATCAGTAAAATTGGTACTTCAGGCAGGCTGAACTGGAGGTGGAGAAATGGGGCCAGGAGAGAAGACCTTGTGGTTATAGAACAAGGCAAGGAGGACCATATGGTCATCTCCGTCTCTCAGCGATCCCTCTTGCAAAGAAGAAAAGGCTTGAGAAAGAAAAGCTTAATAGAGGGTCTCGGTTTCTCAGAGTGCAGCAAATCCCCGTGTGCAGACTACGAGGGTTGGAGAGGTCTCTCTCCCTTGGGCAGCTCTGGAAAACAGCACTGCATAGAGCTGAGGGTCGGATTTAGTTGAATTTTGCAATAGAGCTGGGAGTGATAGGTTTCTACCAGATGCTGCCTCGCGCAAATGGTTGTGGAAATAGCAGGGTTGCTCCAGCTACGAATGCTAATGTGGAAACTGAGGGCAGTTGAGTGGATGGAGGCCGCCAGCTAGATGGGAGGGACTGGGGTTCCTAGACCTCTAGCCTCCTGAGTCATCAATGCTCCTTAGTCAAGACCTTGAGCTGTGGGGAGGGTGAGTGTCTGCGGCGGGGGATACGGGTACGGTTTATGGGATGGACTTGAAAGTACAGAAATCCTTCTAGGCTATTTCCTGTCCACAGCCCTGGCAAGGCAGCGCGATTGGGACACAGATCGTTATACAGGGTGGCAGTGTGAGAGCTGACACGGGACCCGAGACCCTGCTCTCCCGGCGCCACTTTCTCTTCTGAAAAAGGAGTGCAGTGGAATGCAGAAGCTCTTTGCGGTCCAGCTCAGAAATCTTCTACCTCACCTGCTGGGCCTTCCGCACCCTCTGTACCGGCGTGGCTACCACTTCCGGTGCCCCGCATGGCTGCGCGCAGGTACCGGACGACGTCGCGGTGGCCCCGCTCCTCAGCCAGGTCCACGGGCAGGCGGCCCCAGGCATCGCGCACATCCAGCCTCGCCCCGGCCCGGTGCAGCACCACCAGCGTGTCCAGGAACCCCTCCCGGGCGGCGTCGTGCACAGGTCGGGTGAGGGTGGCGGGATCGGCGCAGTTGGGGTCCGCGCCGTGGAGCAGGAGCAGCTCGGCCACGCGAGTGCTGCCCATCATCATGACCTGCGGGAGAGAGCAGAGCGGTCAGGGCGGTGACAGGTGGCAGGGGCAGGAGTCATTTAGAGAAACTATTTGTGAAACCCCCTCCCGGTGCAGACATGGTACAAGCAACAGGTGTCTAGTTACTCTCTATTTGCTTTCAGTTACCAACTCCCTTAGGTAGTTCTCCAGTGTACT
The DNA here is from genome assembly GCF_008692635.1 of Crocuta crocuta. Taxonomy (NCBI): domain Eukaryota; kingdom Metazoa; phylum Chordata; class Mammalia; order Carnivora; family Hyaenidae; genus Crocuta; species Crocuta crocuta. Next base: position 235,236 of record NW_027530509.1, read on the forward strand.
CATTCCATTTTCGGTACACATTCAATGCCATTATATTCTCTAAACTTCTGTGGGGTTCCAGCCACACACACAGCACTGCCCGAGGCACAGACAACAGAATGTTTAAATTCACTTTCTTTCATTATAAAATGAGGCTTGTCTAACCAGCCCCCAAATTCCTTCCTGTGATAAGTTAAATAATGCCTCCCAAAGATGTCCATTTGAAAGCTGTGAATGTATTACCTGACATGGCAAAAGAGACTTTTCAGATGTGATTAAATTAAGAATTTTGAGGGAGATTAATCTGGATTCTCAGGATGGGTCAAAGGTAATCAGGTAATCACAAGTTTCCTTATAACAAGGTCACGGAGCACAGATCTAAGAATGGAGGTCAGAGAAAAGATGCAGGGGCCACAAGTCAAGGAATGCTGATGGTCATTGGAAGTTGCAAAAGGCAAGGAAATAGATTCTCCCCTACAACTTCCAAAAGGAATGCAGCCCTATGGATCCATTTTAGATGTCTGACCTCCAGGACTATAAGATAATAAATTTATGTAAGTTTGAGCCACTAAATTTGTGGTAATTTGTTACAGCAGAAAGAGGAAACTAAGCAACTTTCCAAGTTTACACTCTGAGAGTTCATTAAATAGGAAGTGCTCCCATCATTTGTTTCATAAATCATCTTTGAAACAAAGTCATCACCAAAGAGGAATTTTTAAATAGTATCCACAATCACAGCAACCTTACAATTTAACTGTTTCATGGTGGATGGCAGTGATAGATCATTATTTTTTAGGGCAACTATTATTATATTAGCTACACAACAGTGACTTATAAGGAGGAATTACTTATTTTTAGTTACATTGTGTATTAAACATGAATTATTTAATTTTTCTAAACCAAGGAATCATAATAAGTTATACTGTGGTGGTTGATTCTTGTCCTAGAAAAGTGAAACTGATCTTCAAAAAGATAGAATATATAAGTGAAGCCAATTACAGCTACANTTAACCCAACAAATTCAATACTATCATGTCATCATGTGATCAGTATTAAAAAGTATCATCAAGATATTTTACATTTTTTACACAAAGTAGAAGAATGCACTCTTTTAAAAGAAAACTGGAAAAGCTATCACACTGTTAACTGCTTATTTATGCAAGACTTCTAAAAGATTATAGGGTCAACTTCCAGAACAAAGGGGCCACACCTAAGGACCAGAATCTTTTGGGGGCTCTACTGCCAGAACTAGGAAACACATGTCTAAAACCTCTTCTTAGAAGACGTCAACCTCTCTGTCTATATATGATGCAAGTGAAAATATAGCAGATGAAACATTGTTTATCCAACGAAGCGCTTTTCATTTAATTGATTTTAAATGTTTTCAGTATTTTCAAATATGAAAGGAAACCTAACACTTAATTATTTAAATAGCAATGCAAAGCAAAAAAAAAATCAATTAAACACATATTTTTAGAGTGTTCAATCCATTTGATAAGATGTGAACTTTAAATTTTTCTATAAACTAAATAGTTTTATATTAAACACAAGTTTGGTTAGGGTTCTAAACCAAAATCATGCCCCCTTTTCTCTATGTTTTTATCCTTCCCATTTAAAAAGTTGCTAAAACTATCCAACTGTTTTTTCTTTTTGTATTTAAATAAATGAAGTCTCTTCTAACGTATTCCAGACCTTCAAGGCTAATTCAGCCTCCAGGCAAAATTTTAGAGATATCAAATTAGGAATCATGCATGCATTATTTTTAAAGGACTCATGCTTTTCTTCTATTATCACAAAACCTCTGTACTCTCAAAATCTCTCCACAATACAAATCCCAAATAATCTCAAATTTTAAGGTATTTTGGTTTTATTTTTGTATCTGTATTTTATTTTATTTTTATTAAAAAAATTTTAATGTTTATCTGAGAGAGAGAGAGGCAGAGAGAGAGGGAGACACAGAATTGGAAGTAGGGTCCAAGCCCCAGCTGTCAGCACAGAGCCAGATGCCAGGCTCAAATTCAGGAGCCCTGAGATTATGACTTGAGCCAAAGTCGAGAGGAGGTTTAACAGACTGAGCCACCCAGGCACCCCTTATTTTTGTGTTCATATTTTAAAGTGCATAAAATTTGTCCAACATAGCATAGTTTCAGGAAAGGAAGATGGACTCCTGAAATCTGTGAAATTGCAAGTATAATTACTTTCCTTTGTCTCCTTATGCTGGAGTCTGTGCCATGAGCCTTTGTTTCATATACATTTTATTTTTCAGAATCAGAAATCATTGTCGATGCTGGTAATAAAACTAGGTTGGTGACTGCCAGGAAGAAATCGTTTTTGTTTTTTTTATTTTTAGCCTGGATTGAGGAAGTTAGTGAAGGCAAACAAAAACGACAAATACTCCCCCCCCACACACACACACAACTGGAGAACGGGAGAAGAGACATTTTTGAACAATGAGGAATTTAAAACTCTTTTCCAAATAAGTTAATCTATAGCGAGCAAAGTTAAAAATAACAAAAATAATAGGGGATACCCTCAAAAGGGTAACTAAATTGACAACATGTTAGGCAAGATCACACTGTTTTTCTTCATATATGTCTGTATTTTCTAAATTCTTGCAAGCATATATTTTTCTTATTCGGTTAAAGTTAAAATAAACACAATACATAGTTGCTTCTGAATAATTTCAGTTGATATTTATTCAACTTAAACAGCAGAGGTTTCCCCTGCAATCCCCCCGTAGCAAGGAAGATGGTCAGATCCCTTCAGCTGAGTTCCGAGCTAAGTGGGCCGAACAAACCTTACATTTCTTTAAAATCTTGCTTTTTACCCCAAACTTTCGTAACTGTATATCTGATAAAGAACAGCCCTCGGGCTATATTAACACAAATAGGCTCTCCCCTCCAGATCTCTACCACATTATACAGATCTGCACCCCCACAGGTCTCCTCATTTCTCCCGCGGCTCCCTAAGCCCCCAGCACTTGGACCAGGGGTGGGCTCCCCACCCCCCAAACGCCACCAGAGAACACACCAGGAAGTCTCCCCTGACCCAAGAGTCGCAACACTCACCGGGTACCAACTCTTTTGCAAACCTTGTGCTCCAAAGGCGCCCGCCACCCCCTCCTCCCGAGGCAGGCAGGCTGGCTCACCCACCTGAANCTCCTCTCCTCCGCGCGGTTGGCGGAAGCGGCCCCCAGACTCTGCCCTTCCCCTCCGCCTGTGGGCGTCTCTATCCAGGGGAGCGCCGTCCGCTCGGAATTCGCTGCCAATGGGACACCCTGTGAAGTCGCCCCACGCGGGGCCTCTGCTGTCAACGGGTCTGCGGCTGGCCGGGGGAACGGGCGCTAGGAACTGGACGAAGCCTAGGGGGAGGGAGACATGGGCTCCTCCCCTGCAGCCCCCCNNNNCCCGCCCCCCGCCGCGTCCCCCGCCCTCCTCTGGGTGCTGCGCTCCCCCTGCCCCCAATGGAGGCGCACGCGGTCTCCCAGCGAGTTCACGCGATTAAAGCGAGATTTCTCTCCTGTTTCCCTTCTTCCCCTGTACAACCACCTCGCATTTGAAAAAGCATAGGATTCCTAACTGCCAACTTCGAACGAGGGTGTTTGATGTCTTAGGCAAAGTACTGCTTCCTATTTTAATCAGAAGAAACAGCTAATCTTCTGACATAAGAGTCCTGCCCGGGATTGGTATCCCCGGTACCACTACGTGGCTTCCCTACATTTATTTATTTAATTTTTTAAAATGCTTATTTATTTTTGAGAGAGAGAGAGAGAGAGTTGGGGGAGGGGCAGAGAGAGAGGGAGACACACCATACCAAGCAGGCTCGAACCTACGAACTATGAGATCATGACCCTAGCCCAGTTGGAGCCCGCTTAACTGACTGAACACCCCCCGCCCCTCCCCAGGCGGCCGAGGCTCCCTACTGTTAGATTCCTCTACTCCCTCCAGCACTCAACACCTGGGTTTTGCGTGCTGGGTCCTTTACGCCAGAAACCTTAGCCCAAACATTCATTTCGGAGAGTTGGCCCACCGGCCAGCAGCCAATGCTCACTACATAACACACGTGTGAAACGGATGCAGACAGCGAATTCTTTTTTACGAGACTTGTGCAATGCCTGGTACTAGTGCCTTGTATAAGGGAAGATGAGGTCTGTTTAATAGGGATGACGGCGATTTCTGCCAACAAGCGGATAGGAAACTGGCGAGGGAGTCATTGGACTGTTAGACTCTGTTGTAAATTAAATGATTACTCCTAGAACTGAAAAAGTGCTCAGAACTCTGGTAGCAGAGTTGCTTAGTGATTCAGAAATCCAGCTCACGCAGTGTCCTGGGGCCTGTCCTCTCCGCTCCCGCCTCTCCTTTCTACTGGAAAAACCTTACAATTTTCCTAGTTATAAATTGGACACTAAGAGTGGTCCCTACTCATAGGGCTGTTGTGAGTTTTAAATGAATTGATGAACATATAAGCATTTAGAACAGTGCGGCATATCTCAAGCTAATATCTTAGCTCTTAAACTTTCCCTTTTGAGGATTCTCTTACAATCTTGTGAGGCACAGAGAATAAAATGTTTGGATAGAATTATCAATATTATACACAAGGGAAGGCCAAGAAAACCTTAATAGCTGAAAAGATCATGAATTCCCTCCACCACCCTCGTATTTGATAAAAAGTTGAACAGAACTGAGAATATAGCTAGGAAAAGAAAATTCAGTGAGTTTCTAATTTTACCTGTGGTTATTACTTTTCCCTGTGGCTAATATATTTTGTAATATATATTATTTTTAAAAATTGGATTACTCAGGCTTTGCTGATGCTTTAAAGCACATGATTAATATCCCTACTAGATAATCCAGCTCTACTTAAATCCAGTTCTACTCATGTTTCAAGCCCTACGTGACTTTTCCTGAAGCTCCTAGAATACTTTCAGTTTCTGTTAGCTCAGGCAAAACATGAATGCCAATGAAGGGGCATCTGGCTGGCTCAGATGGTAGAGTATGTGAGTATTGATCTCTGAGTCATGAGTTCAAGTCCCACATTGGGCTTAGAGATTACTTAAAAAAAATAAAATGATGCCAGTTAAAAAACACGTATGGAATGTTAATCTGTTATTAAAAATGCATTACTGTGCTTTCTATATTTTTTTCCAGGCACCTATCAGTTACCTGGGCAATATTGGTGTGGAAAATTCAAACTGTGGCTAAGAACATAAAATTATTTTTAAAAAAAACATAAAATTCTTTTAATGTAGCTTAAGGTATTGTAGGATAGGGAAGGGGAAAACAGTAGTTGTGGTAATGAGAATGAGGGAACAGATTTCCCTTATAATGTATCTGGCTGTTAGACCAGTATCAAAATTAGCTTCCATCACCAAAAAATGGTTCTTGATCTTGCTGTAGGGGAGGTAAGCCTTTGAGAATCTGTTAAAGGCTATAGACCCTCTCCTCAAAAAATAAAGTATGCAGTACTTTTTAAAACTAGTGTGTTCATGGGGCACCTGAGTGGCTCAGTCGCTTAAGCATCTGATTCTTGATGTCGGCTCAGGTCATGATCTCACAGTCTTGTTTGTTTGAGCCCCACATTGGACTCTGGGCTGACCCTGTGGGGCCTGCTTAAAAATTTCCCTCTGTCTCTCTGCCCCTACCCCACCCATGCTTTCTCTCTGTCTCCCAAAATAAATAACTAAACTTAAAAAAATAAACTAGTGAGTTCATTTGCACATGTATTTCTGAATGTAACTTTTAGGGAATTCAGAAATTCTTCAAACACTCAAAAATGGAATCCTACATCCAATTCATTAAGAGATGCCTGGGTGGTTCAGTCAGTTAAGCGTCCGACTTTGGCTCGAGTCATGATCTTGCCATTCCCAAGTTCAAGACCCGCATCTGGCTGTGCTGACAGCTCAGAGCCTGGAGCCTGTTTCAGATTCTGTGTCTCCCTCTCTTTCTGCCCCTCTCCCCACCTGTGCTATAGCTCTCTCTAAATAAACATTTAAAAAAAAAAAAAAGAACTCATTTAACTCTTGGGCAATATACTGGGCTGTTGTGTAAGGAAATGGATGAAGGAACCATATTAAAACATCCCCTGATGAACTGCATACAGACATGGAGGTTGACTTATTCCAAGAACAGGTTTTAGACAGGTATAGACAAACTCTGACACTTACAGTGGAACTCCCAAAAGATTATGGCATCCTTGGGTGTAGCCTTTTTGTTCTAGAAATTGATCCCCTACACCGTTAGAAATCTTGCATATATAAGTAGTTAATAATAGTGTAAAACTCTCCTACTTTTTCTTTTAAAGAGCCTACATACTCCCAATTTACTCTTCCATATCAGCGCAGACTTGAAGGCCAGTAGTTCAGAAGACACAAAATACAACTTGGTGCTGGTTATTCCAGCCTCAGATACACCACGTGTAAAATGGAATCATAATATATTTCATAAGTTGATAAAATGAGATGATATACACCAAAGACCTTTTTGAATCCTAAACTTATTACATATTATTATTATTATCTTTTTTAAGTTTATTTATTTTGAGAGTGAGGGAGGATGGGAGGGGCATAGAGAGCAAGAGACACAGAATCCCAAGTAGGCTCCACGCCGACAGTGCAGAGCACCATGTGGGACTTGAACTCACCAACAGTGAGATCATGACCTAAGCCAAAATCAAAAATCAGACACTTAACCCACTGAGTCACCCAGGTGTCCCTATATATCATTATTATCATTCCCAAACTTACTTTTTTTCTTCTTGAGAATATCATGGCCTTATTTAGGTCAGTGTTGCCTTGGCAGTTTTGGAAATCTATGCCATGAAATTTAAACTTGTTTAATTTTGATCCATTTTTTTAAAGAAAAAAAAACCCTAACACTCATTAATTCATTTGACAAACTCAGAGGCTAATGGTGGAACATGGAGGTGGAGGGTTGTTAAACATAATGGTTCTAGAATAGGACCACCTGGATTCAAGCCTGTACTTTTCATTTAATGCTCCTATAACTTTGAACAGTTACTTAATGTATCTGGGTTTGCTTTCTCATCTGTATACGTGAGATACAGATGCCTCAAAGAGCTGTTGTAGGTATTAAATGTGGCATTGCATGTAATGTGTGTGGAAGAGCAAAAGGAAGCAGAGGATGACACAAGAAAGTGAAAAAGGAACCAAACTTCTGGTGACTCAGGCAGAGGCTGCATGGATGCTGAAAGCCGACCCTAGCGTTGGCAAAAGGTGCAGGAGTTTAAGACATAAAAGGAGAGCAAGATGTTCCAAGCAAAGGTGAGGGCATGTGAAAAAGCATAGAAGTTCAAGAACACCGTGGTGAGAAGCTGGAGAAATAAACTCCTGGAAGATGAACCTTCAGAGGAGGCTGCGAAGGGCTGCTCGGATTGTCAGAAGGAAAACCAGGAGTGAGTGGGATGGCAAGGAAGTGGGACACTGTGTAGACTTCTTTCCCAGTTTAGCGGTCACAGTTCACAGCAATGTAGGGTGAAGGGAGGCGGGGTGAGGCTTGGCCACACACAAGGAAAGGTGCCAGGTGAAGAGAAGGACAACTAGAAGAGAGAGAAAAAAGGAAAGTTGAGGACCCAGGCAAGGTAAAGAATTTCTGAGGATCTTAAAACGTCAGGAAGAAATGGAATACAAGACACAGAGAGGGTCATAAATTTGGACGCAGGAGACACAGCTAGATTTGAGAAAGAAGAAAAGGTCAAGGCATGGAGGAAGTTGAAGCACTTCCTTTCATGAACAAAGTGGCTGGCTTGTTTGCAGTGAGGATAAGATGGTGGATTAGGAAGTGAGAGTGAATGCCATATCTGATAAAGGGTTAGTATTCAAAGTATATAAAGAACTTACAAAACTCAACACCCAAAAACCAAATAATTCACTTAAAAAATGTACAGAACACATGAATGGATATGTTTTTTTCCAGAGAAGATATACAGTTGGCCAAGAGACACATGAAAAGATGCTCAACATCAATCATCATCAAGGAAATACAAATCAAAACTACAATGAGATATCAACTCACACCTGTCAGAATGGCTACAATTAAGAAACAACAGGTGTTGGCCAGGATGCAGAGAAAGGGAAACCCTCTTACACTGTTGGTGGGAATGCAAACTGGTGCAGTCACTCTGGAGAACAGTATGGAGGTTCCTCAAAAAATTAAAAATTGAACTACCCTATGACTCAGCAATTGCATTGCCAGGTATTTATCCAAAGGATACAAAAATACTAATTTGAAGGGATACATGCACCCTGATGTTTATAACAGTATTATCTACTGTAGCCAATTATGGAAAGAGCCCAAATGTCCATTGACTCATTGACTGATGAACGGATAAAAAAGATGTAGGGCATGTGTGTGAGTATGTGTGTATTATATATACTCATATATAATGGAATTATATATTGGAATATATAATGGAATATTACTCAGCCATCAAAAAGAATGAAATCTTGCCATTTGCAACAATGTGGATGGAACTAAGAGTATTATTCTAAGCAAAATAAGTCAATCAGAGAAATACAAATACCATATCATTTCGCTCATATGTAGAATTTAAGAAACAAAACAAATGATCATGGGGTAAAAAAAGAAAGAGAAAAACCAAGACTCTTAACTATAGAGAAAAAACTGATGGTTACCAGAGAAGAGTTGGGTGGAGGATGGGTTAAATGGGTGATAGGATAGGGATTAAGGAGGGCACTTGTTGTATGTAAGTGATAAATCACTAAATTGTACACCTGAAACTAATAAAACACTGCATGTTAACTGGAATTTAAAGAAAAAATTATATTAAAAAAAGAAAGTGAGAGTGGTGAAGATTTAGAGTATCTGTTATTAGGACAAAGGGATGGGCTGAGTAGGACTTAGAGAAGCATTTCAGCAGCCTGGAGAACCCAGCTAGAGTGGAGATTGTGGCACTGCAGGAGCATGTGACTATTTTCTTTAAATTAAAGAAAGCCTTGCAATGGTGCCACCCTGGTAACCCTACAAATCAAAGAATAGTAATTCTAGATGGGACTATTTATTAATCTAACACATCACCAGGAGGAAATACAAAAATATTTAAGAAGGTAGTATTCCGAACTTAGCTTCTGATTCCAACAAGGCACTGCAGGATTGGCAAGATATGATATGCATTGAGTGCAAACATGTCATAGGATAACATTTTATTGGAAAAATAAAAGGTGTTGGAGAAATAGCTCTGAATTGGAACCGAATGACAGTCCTGATGTATCTAGTGAATTGTCGTTTGGCTATGAACTCCTTTGAGACTATTTTTAGCTTCAATGTCCATATCTTTAAAATGAGATCTATCTTGCTCTATTTGTTATACTTCATGAGGTTATTATATCAAGTGAGATGCACATAAAAGCTGTTTTTAAAAGCATATTATATATCAGGGTGCTCAGTCGGTTGAGTGTCTGACTTTGGCTCAGGTCATGATCTCACGGTTGGTGGGTTCAAGCCCTGTGTCAGGCTCTGTGCTGACAGCTAGCTCAGAGCCTGGAGCCTGTTTCAGATTCTGTGTCTCCCTCTCTCTCTGACCCTCCCCTGCTCATGCTTCTCTCTCTCTCTCTCTCTCAGAAATGAATAAAAAACATTTAACAATTTTAAAAAGAAAGCATAAATATCTTTACCATATTCAATATTAGCATTGTTATTAAACAATTGTTCAAAATATAATTTGAGGTTAAAATAAAATATACATAGAATATCTCTGGAAAGATATAGAAAAGTCTGTTAACTTTTGGGAGAGGAAATGAGGAACTGGGATGGCCATGAGACTTTCTTTTTCATGTTTTGCAACTTGTAATGTTTGAATTTTGTACTATGTGCATACATTAGCCATTCTAATTAATTAAACATAATAAATTTATTAGACAAATAAGAGTTATCTTTCTGAAAACCATCATTCATAACTTTGACAAAGAGCAACTGAATACAGGCTGTATGTCAGCTGCTTGGCTTTAAGCTGTAGGTCAAAAAAAAGAAGGGTCCAAGTCAAGAGAATGTTTTGGTAACAACCATCAATGTGTTTGCTTCTCTGAAAGAGGGAGGTGGTTCTGAAATGGAATGAGCTCTTGAGGGGAGTCTACATTAATAGTATAGGAGAAGGAAAATGAAATTGGGTAACTAACACCCCAGACCTGTGTTACCAGGGAAAAGATGCTTCAGGGTATGGAGAGGATCCCATAATTAAGGAGAGTTTCTCAGGAAATAGCTTATCAGAGCAAGCTATGCTGTGTAATAGAGCTTCTGGACATAACTGGGTCAAGCCAGACTACAGAATAGATGGGCTCTAGGATTGAATGCTGGGTGCCTTAGAGGATTATCGAAGACTAAGGCAATGGAATAATAATTTCATGTGCCCCTTTTAATTTAGAAGAAGTTAATAACTTAAGGAAAAAAGAACCCCAGGCCTACCTCTGCCACCTATCACCTTGAACAAGTCATACTTTATTCTGGCTTCAATATTCTCATCTACAAAGCAAGTATATTAGTGATTGCCTCAAAAGATTATTATTCATCCAAGAAACATGCTCCTCTCTTAAAGTGCCCCTAGGTAAGACTTCTGAGGGTTCAAGGTTCAATCTGGGTATTTTAAATGGGAAAGGACTTCCTCGGATGAAAAATGGAAAAGAATTAAAGATAAGGTTTCCCTTTATTTACTTTCCCACAAGAAAAAAACACTTCTAACATGAAAGGGAGACCCCTGAGAGAAAAGAGCAGACCTCTAAACAAGTTTGCTGAGGAAGGGATTCAGGATTAGCTCTATGGAAAATTCAAGATGGAGGATGTTTCTGTCTCCCTTTTAATATTCTCTAATCAACTTCAATATAGCACAATTGCTGAGTGCCTGGTATAGGTAAGGTGCTCTTTTAGGGACTCTATGATGTCTCTGTTCAGTCAGAATTACTGTAATTTTTCTCTTCTTGTTCAGACAGGGCTTTGGCAAGGAACATGAAACTCAAAATGCCTTCACTTATTATAAACTTGATGCATTATTATAGGTAAGTCACAATTTTCCAATTTTAGTTTCTAAAGTATTAACTGGGTACAGAATCTGCAGTAGTTATTGTCTTCCCAGATCATTTTGAGGATAACTTAGAAATGTATTATATGTTGTATAGCAGATATCTTTTCTAAATTGTGTGAAAAACAAATATTATTTCAAATCTATGTAAGGAGCTCATTGTAAGGTATCTATAGAGCAGTTTCTTATGAAATGAGGGGTCTCTGCAGCTCGTGAAAATAATCATTCCCAAATTCAACCATTTTGTAAGTGTCTGCTTTTGTGTATGGAAAAGTTTCTGAGGTGAATTACTTATATCTATTTGGCCAGTTGAGAAAACTAAAATATTAGCAGTGTGTGTGTATGTGTGTGTGTATTTATGTACATCTATGTATCTATCTATATCTACCTAGAGTGTGTATTTGTGTGTACATGTATAATTTTTTTTACCTGTAGACATACTGATTATTAGCCTCATCCCAAGGAACAAAATAAGTAGTAAGATATATAATTAGAGGAGAGATAAACAGACAGAATAGGAAATTCATTCAAAATTGCCAAGAAGATCATAATGGCTACCATTTATTGAACCCCAACTATGTGACAAGCATTAAGCAGCTTTACATATGTCATTTCTAATCCCACAACTGTCTTGTGGGGTAGAGGGTATTATCTTTCCTTCATAGATCATAAGAGAAGCCCAGAGTGTTTCAGGAACAATATACACAAGGAGATGGAACTCAAACTGCTAACTGGGTTGGCAGTTCTGTCTGAGAAGTCCACATTCTCCCTGGTGTGTCTCCCTGTTGACTGATTTGTACAGTACACGCTGGGCAACTCACCAATGTTTTCTTTTCTTTGAGAATTGAGAAGTAGGTGGCAGATCCTGGCCCAAGGTGACAGGATCTCCACTTTCTGGAAGTACTATGTTTCTCAGTGATGTATTGTTGGTTAAAAATACACGTAATGATGGAAATTTGGATCTTGATGTTCTTTAAGAGTCATTTAACTCTATTACTTTTGAACAATTTTTTCGATTTTAGTTCATGTGCACAACAATTTTTAAGGAATGAGATGCATAAAGAAAATGAAAAATGACACTGCACAGGAGCAATGACTATTAACATTCTGAAATATTTCCTCGCTTAGTTCTTGTGAATATAACACAATTCTGAAATAAACTATCTTTTCACTTATTATTAAAACGTTTTCCTAAATTCTCCCCCAAAATAACTTTATACACACTACTTTTAACAGCCGCAACTCATTCCACTGAAACAATGTTACAGTTTACTTAATGATGACTCTGTTGTCAGATATTTAAGGCGTTTCTAATTGATACAATAAACACTATTGCAGTTTTTCACAAAGTATAAGACTCTTGACACATATTGCAAAATTGCTTTTCAAAAAGCTACCCCCTTGATTTATAGATAATAAAATGGAGGGGTGGTACATTGCTATGTTTACACAGTTAATAAATATTTGCTGCAGGTTTTGAATCAATCCTCTCTCCATAATCTTTCTATGGTTACTATTTACTCTGACTTGGACAGGTGTGGTTGGTGAGATTGTCAACCATATCCTTCATAATCTTGGAGGAGACACAAATGCAGCATGATAATGGGACAGTCCCATTCTGGATAGCCTGATAGACCTCATCCCTCATTTACCAGCTCTGTGGGCTTGAATAAATTATGGAAACTTTCTGAGCCTCCATTTCCCCACCTCTCAAAGTGGGGAAAATAAAGCTTACCTTATAGGGTTATTATAAAGAATAAAGAATGTCAGATATATAAAAGTCTAAGCACACAGTAGGCTCAGTAAATAGAACTTGCTTTTTTTTTTTTTTTTTTTGAGATTAAACATGGCATTTACTCTCATGTTATTAATTTAGGCCATCAAAGTCAAATTCCTCTGGAGTATTTTTTTGTTCATTACTATACATTCTGGCTGGTATCTAAGGTTTGAACGAGCTAACTCTCTTCCAAAAGGTCTGATTTTGTCTTCTTTGAATTCTAACCTCTGGAAAACAGAGCTTCTTTGTAATAAAGTTCTCTGTGTAAAACAAAAGAACTTCCACAAAAACCTTCGTTAAATCATGGAAAGTAACAATGAGTATGTCAGTGTTCAATGTTTTCTCTGCTTCATTGCCACTCACCACCATTCCTGGTGTGCAATTCAAATATCAGGTACAACAGGGGAAACTATATGCCAAACTGAGGAATTATAAAGTTTACCTCCTCTAAACCTCTATTCCTAACCTTCCTCTTTTTACTCCTGAAAAGACAGATTTTCTCCTTTCAAACACGTTACCCTCTTCATTGCAAAGCATGAACTTTGGGTGAAAAATGTAAACTTTGGAAATGATAGGAGTGCTTGGTATCTTGACTGTGTGTGTTTGTGTGTGTGTGTCAAACTTATCTGAACACATCAAATTGTATACTTTAAATATACATAGTCTGTTGTATGCAAAATTGACCTCAAGTTAGGAGTGAAGAGAAAAGAATATATACCAAACTAAGAAAATGAAGCATGAAACAAAGAGTAAATTGAGCTATGCAGCATATAGGAATTTAGTGGAAGCCACCACTATCCTGAGTTGAGCCCCTTATACCTACAGAAGCTTATCACAAAGTCAGACAAGGTTCCCAAGTATAACCCATCTTAAAGGGCCTTTTTGTCCCAAGTTCCTCCCCAACCTGTGCACATTGGTAACTGAAATTCCTCCTGGTATTGTCACTCCTGCCCAGCCTCTGGAGACCGGGCCTTTTCAGCTGAGTGTGTGTGTGCATGTCATGCTACCTCATTAGCTAATGCTTTGCTTTATTTACCCTAGTGACTCCTAACCTTTCCCCCCAGGAACCCTAAATTGCATACCAGGGGGATTCTGTGACTCTAAGGTTCAAAAGAGGCTCATAATTTTTCAAGTGATAAATTTGCATGTTGGCATAATTAGCAGAACTCCCAAACAGCTATTAACACTTGGACATCACTTACTCCTTGCTCAATCCTTCTATCCCTAATGTGCTACCCTGTCCCCTCACCCACTCACATGGAAGCAAAGATGGACCATCATGATTCTGACAGATGCATTTGACCTTGGCCTCATGTTGTTTGTGATCACAGGGCTGACTGCCTGTTTCATGCCTATCCACCCCCCTCCAAACCATATCATTTATTGTACTTTTGTTGGCGGGGGGAGGGAGGGGGTCGTGGTAGTAGGTCACTCAAATGGTTTTCTATGGTCTGCTGTGTAAACTTTAGAAGTACTACTCTCCATGCTGTCCTGGGGTTGCAGGCCAGTCAGCTGGGTAGCACTACAGAGTGATTTGTTGAGTGTGATTGTTCTATGTGGGCCCACAGTCATTGTGTCAAGTTTGGTGTGTGGGAATAACATACGGGACTGGTAAATGTAGAATGTGGGGAGGACATGGGGATGAAATCAGGAACAAGATGGCGCCAGGTCCTGGTGGGGGTGCTGACAGGCGGGAGAACAGGGTGTTGGGAGGCTATATGGAGACCCTACCTACATCCCAAGGCTGCAGGGCTTCCTCTCTGTCCTCTGTCTCAGTGGCTCAGAAACATGCCATAAGGCTCTGGATACCCCTCTTCCAGGCACACTATCCTCCCAGGAGCCTGGGATCCACACACGTCTTACTTCCAGTCAGAGGAAGCAATTCAGATTTAAGTTAAGCTTTTAACTTAATGATAAGCTAACCCGTGCACCTTGAAGAGGGCAGCATGGAGCCTTGCCTTTACTCTAGCATCTATAGGCCGGTGCAGTCACACACAAGGCTCATTTGTGAAGATGTCTCTGAAATGTATTCACCGAAGACAATTATAGAGGTTTAAGACTTCCGCTCTTCAATTAATGATATAAAATTAATGGTCCTTCATTTTTACATCCTATACAAATACAAATGATGGTGTCATCTCCAACTGTAAGCCTCTCTACTCGAATGCTGAATATGGTCCCTTTAAGTTGAGTTAGAGCATGTGATCCTCAGGGGTGTGACAGGGTCAAACTTTGCATGGTATTTCCAAGGTTTCGTTATGGTACATTCTTAAAAAGCAGAATTTCAGAGTTGACACCAAAACCTGTTTCAGGGACTGATCTTTTGGGGTTGTGGCCACAGAGGAGGGCAGACAGGAACTGGAGGACAGCTCATAAATCTCTTGTTTTCAGCCTGAGGTTTACCAGGCTCCACAATCAGCACATTTCCAAACAAAGGACAGATAGATTCCTGTAAGATAATGAGGCAGGTATAAAGGAAATGCAGTGGTACTCAAATATTGTACCCAAAGAATATCCTTTTGCAAACAGACCCAGGGGGATATTTGGCCAGGGAGCAGACGTATTTTCTTGACAAGAAGTTCTGAGAACTACCAAAAATGGCTGGCTCAGTGGCTTAGAATGGGGAAAACTGAGATGTCATGATCTTTCATTTCGAAGACTAGAGTAACCGAAACTAAGGACTTGGTGGCTTCTTTTTTTAAAAATTTTAATGTTTTTTTATTTATTTATGAGACAGAGAGACAGTGCGAGAAGGGAAGGGTCAGAGAGAGAGAGAGGGAGACACAGAATCCGAAACAGGCTCCAGGCTCTGAGCTAGCTGTTAGCACAGAGCCTGACACGGGGCTCGAACCCACATACCGTGTGATCATGACCTGAGCCGAAGTCGGCCGCCCAACCAACTGAGCCACCCAGGTGCCCCAGGACTTGGTGGCTTCTGACAAGAATGATGACATCCTTGCCAGACTCACTGTGCACATATCCATTCCATGAGGTGTGTTCCTGCACTGCAGATGCAAGAGTTGAAAGTACTGGATAGCCTGAGTGGCCTCACACTGAGTCAGTATCTTTACTTTCATTTGGGGAGTTTTTGTCAAATCATGGGACACCATCTGGTATTTGAGTCCTAATGGGAGTGTGTAATTGAATAGGACTGGGGACTAAGGAAAGTGACAGAAGGGACATGAAAGAAGGAAAACATAAAGAGCCTTAACAGGAGGAATTGGGTCCTAGGCTGATGAATTCTGAGGTCTCTTGCAGCCAGGATCACTTGGATTGATGGACACACTTCTGCAGCCAAATTCAAAGAAAGCGTGGCTGTTTATCCTTTGTGATCTGCTGAACTGCATGAGACACAAATATTCAGAGAATTTTTTTTCTGTGTGGCAAGACAGAATTTCTTGGCCGCAGGAACACTGTTAGTTGAGAAAACTCAGAAGTCCGGAAGACGCAGGTTTAAAAAGTCTGCCTGTAGCTACGAATTTGCCTGGTGGGTAATGACAGTTGTGTATGGGGAAACTGCTGAGCTTTTTTGCACAGGGCTGGGTGGGGGGCAGGGGGAGTTTTGCATCTCAGTGAAATAAAGATGTGTAGAGTGGGTGGAGTCACTTTGCACAACCATGTTGCTGATCACTGCCCAGCTGTAGCTGTACCAGAAAAGCAGCCTTGCTGGTATCCTGCTCCCTTAGAGGAAGGCATTCAGGGGGCTGCCCCAACACAAAGTTATGGATGTATAGAATGAACATGGGGGGTGGATCAGAAGTAGGAGCTGACTTCTGTACTTAACAATGAGGGAGAGAAAATTGTATTCACCAGCATTCCTGTTAGAGAGAGCTCTGAATATATTTGGGTGAAGAAATATTTTAATAAGCCACTTGGGGCACAGGGTGGGACCCAAGAGTATCGTCAAGCTAGAGAAATTATTAATCTGCTCTGCTGTGATAAGGAATTTGTCATAATCATAAAAGGGAAGAGGAAAGGAAAGGAAAGAAAAGAAGTGAGGGAAAGTGGGGGGAGTGTTGAGAAGAGGGGTGTGAGAAAAACGCCTCTCCATGGCTCTGGCTCCAGCCCCAACTCTTATTTATTTATTTGTTTGTTTATTTATTTATTTTGAGAGTGAGAGTGAGAGAGAGAGAGTGAGAGCGAGCGCACAAGCAGGGGAGGGGCAGAAGAGAGAGAATCCCAACCAGGCTCTGCACAGTCAGCACTGAGCCCAATGCGGGGGGTGGAGGGGTGGGGTGAGTCCGTTTCATGAAACAAGAGATCATGATCTGAGCTGAAACCAAGAGTCTGATGCTCAACCGACCAAGCCACTTAGGTGACCCACCAGCCCCAACTCTGAAATAAAGTGAGAACTCATTAAGGGGTTTTGTGAAGATCCCTGAAGGAGCTGGGTTAAGGTGGGTGAAATAGAGGAAGCACCAATGAGTGTGATCATCAGTGAGGAAGAGCCCACAAGCACATTAGTCATGGACAATCTCAGGATCATAGCACAACCTTTGGATCTTAATGGGTGGTAGAACTGGTTTTGAATCAAGTTTTTCTTATTCATCCAAAGGTAGGGGTAGTGGGGGTGTGGGCAGCTGAAATCCAATTATTTATGTATAACTATAAAGCAACTGGAATATCTGAAGATAGCGGTTATCAGTATATTCTGTATGAGACATGCTACCTAAAATAAAAGGAAGTAGTATAGAATCTAATTAATTTGGACATAGGGCCTCTATGGAGAAAATTAAGGTAAAATGAGGTCATATGGGCAGACCCTAATCCATGTAAGTTACTTGGGAGATAGGGGTGTCAAAGCAGTAATTCAGTTAATCTAAGGCCATTAGAGTGGCTCCTTGATCCTGTACCACGGATGTCCTTATAAGAAAGAGAGAACCAGAGTCAGGCAGCCATGCACAGAGGAAAAACGTGACAAGGCAGCAAGAAGGTGGCTGTCTGCAAGTCTAGGAGAGAGTCCTCACAGGAAACCAAGGCTGCTGGCATATTGATCTTGAACTTCCAGCCTCCAGAGCTGTGAGAAAATAAATGTCTGTTGTTTATGGCAAAAAAGGGGAAATATTCCATTTTTGCTTATGTTGCTGATGCATGTATGTGCTATTAGAATGCAAAGAAACTACTGAAACCCACAGAGAAATAATTAAGTTTTTACTCTTGGGAGGAGGGAGTAGGGGGTAGGAATGTTCATGGTTGATTGGGTTAACAGTGACATAGGATACTCTGATTTCAAGGGAATCATCTAAGTTGAAGCTTTCCTCTTCAAATGGAGAACTAATTGCCCTCCTCCCCACAATTACCCTTTAAAAGCTGCCTGCCTTCTTGGGACTTTATTGTCATACTGTTCAACTTTTTTTTTTCCGAGCCAAATTGTCATCTGATATTATAAAAGATCATTAAAAATGGTTCTTGTTTTGGGTTGCTCTGCAAGTCACATTCTTCACCTAATATGTGATTAAACTCCTGTGGAAGGAATCAACTTCATAATGATACATATCAACACTGAATAAATGAGGAAATGCTTCTTATTCACATTTAGCACCTTCTTTTCACAGATTTAACATCTCTATTCATGTTTTCTTTTGAGTCTCTGGGTTGAAGGTATAGATTTATATATTTTTTTCTTATAGTTAAAATGGTAACTGCCATGCATCATTTTAAAAAAGGCAATGATAAGAGAATACATTTTATGTTTACACTACACCAATTTTATACACCCAGGTCAATTTTACCTTAAGGAACTTTGTATAATATATTTCATCTTTTCGTAAATAAATGTAAATAATACATTTTATCTTTTTGATATACTAATAAATGTCAAGGTCCTAATAAATTCCATGCCACCTTCCAAGGCAGAGATTCTAAAGATTTTTAGGATGACTAATGTTTCTAGTCCTCTTTCCTTGCATTCTCTCTCTCTCTTTCTCATACACACACATACACTTTTTTATACTAAAATTTTCTTTACAAAATTCTATGCCAAAACTATTGATTCAGATATTCAGACTGTGGCAACCATTCTGGAGGAATTAAGAATCCATTACTTCAGTGTTCCCTCCAGAAATTATTATTCTAGGTTATTGAGTTTTTTGATAAATTGAAGGCAGGTCAATAACTTTTTTTCACCTTTCTAAAAGTAATTTGATTTTCATCTTAGAAAACAGAGGTTCATGAATATTGTTTAATATCGATGTAATGATTATGAATACTAGAGTTCAGAGTCATTCTGTAAAGGCCATCATACACAGCTTCTGTACAGACTTGAGTTAAAAAAGAAGTAGGCATATTTACATTGATTTTACATCACACCTTGGAATGTGGCAGGGATTTGAATTGATAAATACATTTTTATTATGTTATGTATATCTTTTAATGTGGAGTTCAGGAATTTCCAGCTTGTATGAATAATTAAGGCCAAATTAAGTAGGCATTTACTGCAGAAGTAAACTAATGTGCTTTTAAGGGCATAGTTTAATTTGGCACTTTAAAAACAACTGACAAATGTATGTCAAATGAAAATTTACAACATATCTTTACATAGACTATTTTATCTAGTTTTTATTAGATGAATACTATAGGCTGCTGTCTCAGGCTTACAGACTAGAAAATGTTCCAAATACTTAGTCCTAATACTACATAGCTACTAAGTAAGCAATCAAATCACAAGTAATGTATTCCAAGAAAGTGACTTTTCTACTTTGTGCTTTAAGTTATTCTTATGCTTCTGCATAGGTTTCCCATTTATGGCTCTTACACCAAAGTGGGAATAAATAATTTACACTTAATTTACAAGGGGCTTTTTGTATTAATTTTATTCTGGGCAAGAAACAAATTCTAAAAGACGTTAATCTCCTTGTTTTATTATGAGATTCAATGGCTTTCCGAGACCATAAGGACACTTCAGTTATTATTATATTGACCTAATTTTCAGAAATTTTCCATTCACTTAATCATTGTATATTAACTGGAACATGAGTGGCTGATGCTGAGTAAAACAGAGATCCCAGGGAGTTAAGCAACTTATGAAGCAACAATGAACTAGAAGAGAGAGAACTGTAATGATATAGATATAGAAATAGATATATAGATAGCTAATAGGTGAATATATATATATCTGGAAGTTATAAAGTGGTTAGTCAGGACACTTGGGGCAAGAGGCACACCCAGTTCAATTATACATGAATTACTGGTGAATTCTGGCAAACCATGCAACAACTTATCTGAACCTTAGTCTCCAGTCTATATGATGAGAAAATAAAATCTCTACAACAGAAGGACAATGTGACAATGATATGAGATGATGTGAGTTGGTGTGCTCTCTTGCTGTTAAACTCCTTGTAATTATTTTGAAGGAAAAGAGAAAACAAACTTGACCATGTGCTTCTGGGACAAAGTTTCAATAAGCATCTTTTAAAAATCATATATTACATAAAATATAAACTGAATGAGTTCAAAGTTTCCCATGTTGTATGGACATTTAACAATTATTTCCAAGTTAAAATATAGTACTTGTTTTACAGGTGAAAAAGATTTGCAACTGGGTGGAGCCATTGTTCTTTGGATGGCTGCTGTTTCTTTAAATTGGGTGAAAAAGCTGTACAGTTGCTGAGTCAGATGATCCGGCAGCCTCGGAGATTCAGAGCAAGAAAATGGTGGCACTCAAAAAAAAAGAAAAGAAAAAAAGAAAGCAAAACATAAGCTTCCTTAATACATCTGAAAAGTAGGTATAAACATTAGACAAATTGTATTTTAAAGGCAGAAAAATTATAATTTGGAGGGCATAATATTTTAGTTTTTCTTATAATGGCTAATTACTTTTTAGCTTGCATTATATATATATATATGTATAATATATATACATATATAGTGTGTGTGTGTGCGAGTGAATGTGCTTCTTAAGAGAGATACAAATATTTTGTCCATAAGTGCTTTATTCTGTTATGGCTACATTTTACTGCAATTTTGTCTTGATTGAGAAATATAATTTAAACCTGTGAAACTCTTCTTTGTTTTGTTTTTCCTCTCTTATCTAATTTTAGATGGTCATGTTTACCAGCCTTGCTTCTGGTTTGGGTAATAAAATGAAATGAAAGAAACCTCTTATGTATGTATGTATGTATGTATGTATGTATGTATGTATGTATGTATGTATCTATCTATCTATCTATCTATCTATCTATCACCATTCATCCTATGTAAGCAGGAGTAAGTTTGTATAGTGTTTCAAAAAGATAAGATGTCATAAATGTTTTCTGGGGAAATTTTGTCTGGTGCTATAAGCTTTAACACACAAGTACGTCCTGTTATATCCTTCCTCCCAAAATGTTCTGACAGTAAAAACCTGGGATCTAAGAGATAATCTTTTCCAATTTAGATGAAGGATCACATAAGAATAAAGAGTTTTCTTTTGCTTAGTAAAATAGCTCCTCCGTTGATTATTTACACTCTCCTGGGGCCCAAAGTATGATTGATTCTAAAATCTAAATCTTACCCAAAAGCCTGGGCCCTGATTTAAAATTAAATAACCAAACATAATGTTATTAAAAAAGCAACGTTGGCCATATGTGCCAAATGATGTTGCAGAAATCCACCTGTAACAGAATCCCCTTCAAGTACTTGTTTAAAATGTAGATTCTTGGAATAAAATGCAGATTCTTGGCACCCTCAGCAAATATGCTGAATTAGATTTCCTGGAAGGGAGCCGAGAAATGTATATTTTAAACAGCAGTCCAGGTAATGATACTGCTGATAACCTTTGCCTCTGTTCTTTGACTTCCCATTACTCTCATGGTTAAATTAAGAAAGTAAAGGCATATTTATTTATACCACTCTGATTGCACAATTTCATTAGTTTCAGTTTGTTTAAGAGATTACATATCTTTGTTCATATAGTTCTGAACCTCTACAAAACCTTTCTTCCTATTGGCTTTGAAGCCATTTAAATAAATTGAGGGTTTTTTGTTTGTTTGTTTGTTTTACGTAAAGGAAAAAAGTGACATCTTGATGAAGAAGAATTAAAAAGTCATTTGTGATAGAATTTTTATATTTTCATGAACAAAGCCATTATGTTACTCGCAATATAAAAAATAAAAATCAACTTATTATTTTTCAAAGGACCTCTGAAGCATTGGAATTTTAAGTCTTGTGGTTGATGGGTTTAATTTTTTCCTTTTATTACTTCTTTTCTGATTATGTAGGTTTGCACAGTTTCAGCCATCCTTCTAGGGCTCATGAAATAAAATAACTGCACTGACAAGCAGGGATTGTCTTCAATTTTCCCTTCTCTAAAATATAAATGCTACTGGGGCACCTAGGTGGCTCAGTCGGTTGAGCGTCCGACTTCAGCTCAGGTCATGATCTCATGGTTCGTGGGTTTGAGCCCCACATCAGGCTCTGTGCTGACAGCTAGCTCAGAGCCTGAAGCCTGTTTCAGATTCTGTATCTCCTTCTCTCTCTGACCCTCCCCTGCTCACACTGTCTCCCTCTCTCTCTCATAAATAAATAAATAAAACATTAAAAAACAAACCAAAAAAAGATAAAATATACGTGCTACTGACACTTTGCAAGTTCAACAATTGTCAGTATACGTGGTTTTGCTGAATACATATCAGCATAGCATGAATTAGGATATGGTGAATCTGCACAGGTCCCAATTTGGGCATTTTCTAGGAAGGGGGAGAGCCTTACAAAAAGACCTTCCTTCCCCTACTGAAGGAAGTCTTTATCTATTCCCAAGGTTATTTCCATTGGTTGGCTTACCGTCAGAGAAACTGATCTTGTTTTAATACTTAGTGATTTTTTTTCATTCTAATAAATGATTTCGTTTGAATGGCTTATTACAGGGGAAGTTTTCAAACACGAGGAAAGCTGCAGTATGGGAAGAAACAGTTGAGAGAATTTGAGGCAAATTCTTCATCACTGAAAAAACATCAGGGTCAGCCTCCATTCAGTCTTGTACCTCAGACAGAGAGCAACAAAGAGGAGGAGGCCTTTCAATACTCTTTGGCGCCCAATTGGCCCTGAAGGGATTGGCTGCCGAGTTTTGGACACTTTCCCATAGTGAACCTGACCCATTCCGCGACTCCCCTCCAGAAAAAAGGCCTGACCAGTTCCAAGCTGAGGAGGTGACAAAGAGATGTCCTCGTCATTCCCTGCACCCCTCCTGAATGAGAGAGGCCCTCACCTCGTCCTCCACCTAGTGAAGCCCCAATCCTGCTCTATGAGTCAGTCCCTGTTACTCAGATCACATCTTACCTGAGGAAACAGGGTGTGAGGCGAAGCGGCCCGGGGCGGTTAAACACAGAAGGGGTGCATTCGCAGAGTGGGATGATCTGTGGACTATGCCTCTAAACTCTTGCTTAGGGGTCCTACCCCAGCTGCCAGTTAAATCTCCGGGATCCGCAGCATCTCTGGGAATTGAGAGGGTGGGGAGATGGGGTGAAGGAGGGTGGTTGCAGCTGGGAGGTGGGGGGAGGCGAGGTCGGTGCAGCTTTGAGTCTTGCTTCCTACGGTGGACTCTCTCTATGGTCCTGGGGGGGCCCTTTGCAGCCCTAGCCTACTGTGAGACGTGGTGAGCCCCAGTTTGAAATCGTCTAGAGAAGAAAAGTGAGAGGGATTTCCAGAAGGGGGCAAGTTATGTGACCACAGGCCTAACACCCAAGCTCTTTGGAAATAGACACAGCTATACGTTTATAGTCTATGTAAAAACGAACTAGGTTGTGAACAGGCACAGGGAGCACTGGTCTGAAGTCACAACTCTCTTCGTGCTTTCTCCAGACCTTATCAGAACCTTCTTATATATGACACTTGGCACAACTCAGTTTCCTCACTGCCTCCCCCCGCCCAATCTAATGCTAAGCAACCTCTCAGTTCATCCCTAATGCACCATCATTTCAGGCTTTGAAAATAACTTACACACACACACACACACACACACACACACACANAAAACTCAAAAGTATAACAAAGAAATTAAAGATCACCAATCCCAATTCCCCCATCCTGAGGAAAACACTATAAAAATTTTGATACAAAAACAGGGTGTATGTGTGCGTCCAGAGAGAAAGGAAAGGAGGAAAAACAAGAATAAGAAGTGTTTATTGTTTTGAATTTTGAAAATTCACAGAACTTTATAATGTAATCATTTAACATTCTACTAAATATTCTTCAAAGATATGATGATTGTCTATAATATTCCAGAGTCCAGAATATACCAGACCATTATTCCAGAGCATAGTTTTGTACCACAATTTAACATCTTGTTGCTAGAATTTAAGGCAATTTTCAATTTCTTGCTACTATTTGTTTCTATTAATCTTTGTCAGAATCTCTCTTTCATTGGATGATGTCCACACAGAGAATAATTGAATAAAAATGTATGGATTTTTTTTCTGATTAAAAAAAATTTTAAAGTATGCTCTATGCCCAACATGGGGCTTGAACTTGCAAGTTACATGATCTATGGACTGAGCCAGTCAGGTGCCCCCCAAAAATGTATGGACGTTTTAAAAGTTCTTCATACCTACAGTAAAAATGTCCTTGCCAGTGGGGGGGTTAAGAAATGCATTAATAGTTATTATTATGTGATCATTATGTGAGAATGAGAATTTAGAGAACTGTAGTTTTAAAAAGTAAATACTATAATTTTATATTTAGAAAGTGAAAGGATATCCATCGTTTACATAATTTAAACTGTAGAAATAAAGCACCAGAATTTTTTTTATCAGGTTAGATTTTGCAGCAGGCAGAGGATTCTCTCTCCGTGTTTTAGTATGGAGGGGACAAGTGAGATTGTTCTCAGAATGGATGAAAAATTAAAAAAATAAAGATCCTGGGTCAAATGTTCAGCTAAGAAAGTATTTTTGAGATGATTTAGATCATTTTACTAACAAGGGTCATTCACATGCTGGGAAAATGGTGTAGCTTAATCCTACCATGGTAGTTACTAAGTGATGAACTAACATGTAATTAACAGACCTATAAAATATTACGGACATAAACAAGGTTATGTCCTTGCTTCCTTAGAGATGATAATGGACTTTTTAAAATTCAAGAGACCCCAAAGAAGTAAATAAATTTTAAATTTGGTTTCTGAAAGTGTTATAGTTTCTTTACATAATACATAATACAACCTGGGGATCATGTACACATTGGGAATTATGGTTTATGCTAACTGTATAGTGCTTACCTTGAGAGAATGCTATGCTGTTAAAGGGGATAAAAAATCCTAGGGGTTCCCAAACAGTAGTAAACAAATACATACTTCCTATTGTAAAAATATGACTATTTTGTAAGTGCATTAAGGTAGAAATAACAAATCAATTAATGTAATTCATCAGGCATCTGTGAATAAGAAACTAGAAATGTGGGATTTTATTATATACATTTCCAATCATATAAAAATAAAAAGTCATAATGATACATAGTTGCAGAAACTTTAAAAATAAAAAATAACACCTTCTATATTTATATTAATATTAAGTAATTCATACAAGAATTTTTTTTAGCACTGTGGCTCTTAAGAAATTCTATCAGTCTCAACATAATTCTCATCCATTCTACATATATCCTTAAATCAATATAACCATAGGCATAATATATATTTATGTGAACTATATAATTATATGTCATTTAAAATTAATACTTCCTTAAGTTTATATATGTGTATAATTTAATAAATGAGGTTGGATAATTGCACATATATTTAAGACATTTTCTATTCTACCTAAGTCATGTGTTCTGTCTTTAGATATTTCCTAAAAATTGGGCTTTTCAAATAGCCAATACATTTTTAAATAACTTTACATTATTATTCTTGAAAATTGACTTCTACCTAAATAACAAAAAAATGGCTACTTTCAAAGAACCTATCATTTTTATATTTTTATCACTTCATAAAATAAATAAAATGTCTTTAGCTCAAAGTAATTACACTATTACATTGTGTATTCCTAAAATAGAAAGCACATAATTATAATATTTACATAGATTAAAACTTTCTACGTTGTCACTATAGATTTCTAGAAGCGAAAGATTACTTTAAATAAAGTTGCTTTAAGTAGAGAGTAATAGTAACAACTCTGATATTCAAAACTATATGATGGCTAAACATTTGCTGGCCAGAATAAAGCAAAACAAACATAATCATAAAACAAACAAACAGGGTCTTGTTAATGCTTTAAAATTAAGGTAAGTTAAGTCCAGCAACATGCCATGAAATCTTTTAAAAACTTTTCTTTAAAAACACTGAACTTTCATAATTATATGAAAAAGAAAACGTGTATTTACCCTATACATTGTTTGTAATTTTTTTAAAAAGATCTTATTTTTAAGTAATCTCTACACCCAAAGTGGGGCTCTAACTTACACCGGAGAGATCAAGAGATGCAGGCAAGATGTTTGTGCTCCTCGGCCTGAGCCAGCCAGGCGCCCCTGCTCTTAAAGTTTTGGCAATAGAAATGGAGGTACCTAACTAAACACCTATAGTTTAACCGTTTTACATTTACATGTCAAAGGCCTATTAACGTTGCAAAAAAAAAAAAAATTCCCCCTCCCCTGGCCTTTGTTTTTTTTTAAAAACGTCTATTGGGGGAAATGGATGCCTTACTTGTGTAAGGTCACAAAAATGAAGTCTCATTAAATTGCTTTTAGATTTATTATCCAAGTTCTAATTAGGATTCTGCATATTGTAGTAATATGTATTTTCAATTATTCTGGTCATAGGAAATTACACCGTGTAAAGATTGGTGTGATGTGAGGACAATACTACCCAGGATTTTGTTTTTCAAGGAGTAGGCCTCATTTTTAAACAAGTGTTCTTTGTGGCCTGAGAGATGAAAATGTGATCGGTAGTGATTTCTCAGACTCACCACAGTAGGTCTATTTTTTGCTAAACATTTGATGCTAGGCATCATTCGGGGCAGTTTGAATCTGTCAAGTTTCCAAATAAGAAGTCTGCACTTCACTACAAAAGCCCAGCTCTCTATAGACTGCAAAAGCAACTGTTTGCTTCTTCGATCAGTGTTACTATTTCGGGAAGTCACACCACGTGCCAGCCCCCAACCTCTATCATCCCCCACTACTTTAAGCAGAGAGAGTTGACCTGGCAGAGGAGACAACAGGTGACCCCCATAAAACTAAGACCTCTGGTAATACTTTCCTCCAGGGAGAAATAAAGTACCCTAGAAATAACACCTTTTCAGTGTGAGAGTGTGTGTGTGTGTGTGTGTGTGTGTGTGTGTGTCAACTGACTCACCCAGGAAATTCAGGAGTGACTGACTTCTAAGGTGGGTTTAGGATCTCCCGGTTTCCCTACAGTTTCACCGAATTGAGGAGGTGTATGAAGGGAGCTCCGGGCTCAATATATTGGGAGTGCCGCACCTCTAAGCGACTGTAACCCAAACCGGGAAAGAGCTCCCATCCCTAGAAACCTCCTCCTCCTATCCTGGTCCGGAAGATGGTTTATCTGTATGAAATCACACTAAACAACGTCTTCCAAGGGCCGACTGCGCCCGGGACTTTTCGAGGCCTTTCTTACCTGCTCTTCTAGGATGCAGCAGCTGCGCTCTGCGACGGCTCCTCACTAGCTTTACCACCACGGCCGCAGCGGCCCGTGCACCCGGCGCTGCCCACTCACCCGCGGGCCGCGCGATCCGCACAACAAAAGTCCTCACTCGTGGAGGGCCACCAGCGCGCCGAATCCGCACTGTGATCAGAAACGCGCGTACCATACTTTCGCAGCCGCCGCCACCGCTGTGCTCCAAGACCGCTGCGCCGCNGGTTCCCCTTCCCCCACCTCCTCTTTCCCGCCCGATCCGCGCGGGCGCCCCACGCAGTGACAGCTCAAGGGCCTGTCGCCAGAACGCATCTCCAGGCCCCCGCCCCCTCGCAGCATTTGTCACCTGACACGGCCGTAAGCAGGAACCACCGCGTTGCCTGGCGGCGGCTTCCAGTCCTGCTCGCTCGCGCCCTAGCTCCCCTACCCCCCCTTCTTTTATTCTTCGCGCCCCTTTCCAGAGATCTTCCATTCCTCCAAACCGGATTATTTAAAAGAGAAAAAGAAAGGAAAAGCAAGGTCATCTCAGCATTCGCTCAGCCACTCAGGAGGCTGGATGTCAGTTTTGAAAGAAATGGCGCTCCGCTCCGCTTCTACATTTGGGAAACAAGCGAAATTAAAGGAAACCGCTGCTCGCAGCCGACGCGACATCTGGACACTGAGTGGCGCTGGCGCCGCCAGACCGGCGGGCCTGGCGCCCCAGCAGGTAGGTGGAGCCGAACCCCAACCCCGGTTTCCTTGCTGGGTTGGGGTACCTCTTCCCCTCTCTGCTCCGCGCGTTGCCGAGAGCGCGGGGCTGGGCGGAGAAGCCCGGCAGTTTTTATTTTCGGTTTTAACCTTCGAGAAGCGGCGCAACATCTGAACGCTTCTTCCTCTTTCCTCCGCCCGCGGCACTCCCCTCCCCCCACGGGCTGCTCCCCGCTTTTCCCGGTTTCCTCGCGGTCACTGATTCCCGGCGGGCAGCCCTCCTCCTTCTCCTCCCTCCCGGCGCTTCGACACCCTCCGCTTTCGCTGCCGACTGCTCCGCGCGGTCGCTGTCCGCGCCCGGCTTTTCCTTCCCCTGCCCGCTCGTGTCTTCCACACCACCGATCCTTTATTGCCGGCCACCCTCCCTCCCCCTTCCCCAGTGTGGTCCCCTCAGCACAGGAAAAGCGGGGGAAGGAAAGGAAGCGGCAGCATAAAGGAGGGGTGAGCCGAGGATACGGAGGCGGCCTAAGGACGCGGAGCCGTTTCAGAGCGCAGCCGGGCAGGTCCCCGCTCCGGGGCTGGATGGAGCTCGGACGCCGGCTCGCTGGCTCCCCACAGGCGGGAAGTCTAGCCCAGGACGCTGCTTCCAGGCGGGTGGCGCTGACCCAATTCCCCAACCCCCGGGGCCTGTAGTCAGTAGCGATCGATCTAGAGCCTCTCGGGCTGGAGGCGCGGCCTGGCCGGCCGCGCGTGTAACAGAGGATGTGGAACTAGGCCCGGCCTTCGCGGAACCTTAAAGGTGGCCGGTCGCGCGGTGGCTTCTTCTACTTGTGCCGGGGCCTTGGTGGCTGAGCTGCCGAAGAGGACCCACAGCATGAGAGCTGACAGGGCTTTACAGATCAGGTGCCAAGCCCCCCACCACGTGGAGAAAGCGAGGCTTGCATTGTCCAAGCCGCCGCACTGCCAGAGAGGCCAGCGGAGGACTTCTTCCCCTTCCCGTTCCCCATCCCTCCCTTCATCCCGAGATGGAGCCGCTGAGCAGGCCGGTTTGACGAAGCGAGACTTAGGTACCAGTCTTAAATAGGTACTCTGAATAGCTAGGTCTTCACAAAGGCACCTCTCCCAGAACCTGTAGGATTCACTCGGAATTTACTGAACACGTGTTCCTTGCTGGGGCTGCTTGCTACTCCTCTGACTAGACTAATTCTCTTTCTCGTTCTTCACAAGGCTAGCTCTTTCTCCTTCAGGTCTCTTCTCAAGTTTCCCTGCTCACAGACTCTTCCTCTTTCAGGCCCCATCTTATCACCATGTTGTTGTGGTGGTGGTTTTTTTTTTCCGCCTGTATAGCATTTAGCATACAGAAAGTATCCTAGGTGTAGTTTGTCTCTTACAGTGGTATGTAAACTCCATGGGAGCCAGATCCTGTTATGTCTTACACTTACACCCATGACTACCCCCCCAAAAAACCCCCTTCATTGGTGAGATGCATTATAAGGAGGGGATTTCATTTTACCCAATAGAGGAGGGACACGTTAGAGGGTGGGTAGAGAAAGCATCGTGGAGGAAAAATGCTTCCCAGTTCCAGGATGGTATTTTTTTTCCCCGTATACATCATTACTTTTATTATTATTGTAATTATTAAGAGTAATACTTGTCCTTGGGTATTGTGCATGTAGTTTGACTATCAAATCCTCAAAGCCAAAAAGCCTATCAAAACTCAAACCCCACTTCCCTGGGAGATTCTCCCTAAGCTGTCACTAATGATGCTAATAATAGTAACAATAAAAATTACAACAATACAAAAGTCATGTAGAAGAGGGATACTGAATTTGAAGTTCAAACCAGCTTGGGCAAGCGACTTTGCACACCATTAGAGAACAGTGTCATATCCAGCATGGTATTGTAGAAGGACCCTGGAGAGTGGTGAGTGCAAGGTTTCTAGGCAGGGGGGATTAGCTGTGGCAGTAAGCCATAGTGGGTGAGGTCAAGAAGCCTTGTATTGCACATCTCTTGAAATTATTAGGGTTCTTCAGAGAAATGGAACCGATGTGGGTATGTGTGCATGTGCTTGTATGATTTATTTTAAGGAACTGGCCTACCTGATGATAGGGGCTGGGAAGTCTGAAATCTGCAAGACATGTAGGTGAGGTTGGAGATGCAGGAAAGAATGGAGGATGCAGTTTTGAGTCAAAAGGCATCCTGAAGACAGAAACATTTGTCTTTTCACTTATGGCCTTGGTGAGGCCCACATGCATTGCGGAGGATAACGTGCTGTTTTATTTTTGTTTTTTTTTTTTTTCAATGTCTGTGGATGTAAGTGTTAATCATACCTAAAAAATGCCTTCGCAGCAACATCTTGCCTGGTGTTTGACAAAACAGCTAGGTATACTCTATCCTGGCCAAGTTGACACCTAATTAACTATCACATTATCCCATTATGTCTGGGGGTCTCCTGAGCCTCAGTTTTCCAGACAAGTTTAAATTCAGGAAACTGTCTATTTTGATTCAGCCTGTGTAGCTTAACCTATAGCCATTTCATCTCCACCCAAACTTGTTCTGGGGATAAGGGAAGTTGTCTACTTCAGAGGACTGCCATTTGAGTAAGAGCATTAAGGTCATTATATGGTAGGCTCTGTGTCCAAAGAATATAGATTTTGACATTTAAACCTCAATTCCATCTTGTTTTTCTGCTGCTGCCCAACACCTGTGTTTTGTAAGTTGTGGTATGCAGGGGAATTCTAGGCAATTTTTATAGCAGACTAAGCAAAATATAATTATGAAGATAAATCTGTAGCAAAACAACTAATTTGTGGCATTACAAAGACTTTTGGAATTCCAAATGGCTTTTGACTATGTGATCTTCAAAAAAGACATCATCAAGAACTGAGGAGTAGTATGTGTACACACTTCCACTTGTATTACTTATTATGCCCTCACCGTGGCCCTTTGAATTTGGGATTTCTACTTCTACTTTACAGGTGAGAAAACCGAGGCCCAGAGGGGCTCAAATCTTGGACAGTCTATAGGCAGCAAATGCAAGCGCTGTAATCATCAAGGAGGTCTTTGGATTACAGGCCTTGTGCTCTTTCTGTTGTACTAAAGGCTGTCGTCAGTAGGGAGTGAGCTATCAGTGGGCCGTTTATGCAGACAGAGAATCACTGAATGTGATTTCTTTCCTCTCTTCCTTTGGCCTAAAACACTGATCGCTCAGATCTTTCTGAATTTTCGAATGGAGGAAAAGGATTTTCTATTTTGGATTAGCAAATTCATCCCACAAGCAGAGATGGAAGAGGGCATTTTACTTAATTTGTGTTGTAGCACCTGCCCCGCTCCTCCCATGATGGTCTCTGGTAACTCTTGATGATCAGAATTCCATGAGAAGCTTCCCTGATATTGCGCATGTTCAAACTGAAAAACCCAAAGGTATAAGACCAAAGTCACCATAAGCAAGATTTAAAAACCATCATCTGAACCCGTATGACAAAAGAGTAACTTTTAGAATACATAAATACACATATATGGACAAAAAGAAAAACCTGGAAAAATGAGCAAAGAATGCAATGTGTAGTTTATAGTAGAGCATATACAAATGGGCAGAAACATATACGGAAAGATACTCAGTTTTACTCATTAGTAAAGAAAGGTAACAGAAACAATGACCTGTAGCTATGGATGTGAAAAAAATAAAAAAAGGACTGACGGTGTTGGTAAAGTTGTCGGGAAACAATCACACACACTATGGTAACTTGGTGTATTGTTTTGGAAGGCAGCTCTATACTATTTATGAAAATTGAACATGAATACGTGTCCCTTTGACTTAGCAGTTCCTCTCCCATAACTCATGTAAGTATGCAAAAATACACATACATAAATATAAGTATGGAAATATATATACCGTATATGTAATATACATGTATGGAAAGTGGTGTATGTTATGCATGCATATATATGTATTTATGATTTATTTGTAATTTACATATACAGACATATTTATATACATGTATAAAGATATATGTCCCTTTAACTCAGCTGTTCCACTCCTATAACTCATACAGCTATGAAAAATATAAAAATATATGTGTGCATATATATACACTCATATTTAATATTAAAGGTATACATAATATATACACGTACATATAAGTATGGAAAGGTTTTACACATGGACACACTTTGTGTGCTTGTGTGAGAGAGAAAGAGAGCTGTATTCTTAACCCTAGTAATTTCTCTCCTATAAATTTCTGCAGATAGTTCACTTAAGGATGCAGAATAGATTCTTTATAGTGTCATATGTAGTAGCAAGAAAAAAAAGCAAGAGAGAAAAAAGGAGATAATTTATGTGTTTGTCAATAGGTTTCTTTTTAAAACTGGGTTTCATCCATAAAACACAATACTATACGTAGGATGCCTGGGTGCCTCAGTCTGGGACCTCTGGCTCAAGCCTTGGTCTCAGAGTTTGTGGGTTTGAGCCCCACGATTGGCTGTGCTGACAGCTCAGATTCCGTGTTTCCCTGTCTCTCTGCTCCTCTCCTGCTCATGCTCTCTCTCTCTCAAAAATGAATAAACATTTAAAAAATTTAAAAACTACAATACTATACAGCCGCAGAAAAATTTAAGTGTATCTATATGTCCTGATAAGGGAAGTTTCCAAAGATCTATTACTAATCGAAGAAAACAAGTTGTAGAATAGTATATCCCATTTATGTTTTCCAACTGTGTACGTTATAGGTACCTATATTTCTAGAAGGTCAATTAAAAATTTTTAAAAATAATAGTTACCCCTGCGTAGTGAGAATGGGGAGGGGTAGTGAGGTTTTAGATTTTCACTTAATTTTGTTTATTTTCCATACTGTTTGAAAGTTTATCATGAACAAGAATTTTAAAGTAACCACCAGAGATATCTCAGCCTCAAACCTAGGGATTCTAATTCTGTAGACTGGATGTTGGCCAATAAATCTAAATTTTAGAATATCTCTCTATATAGGTGATTCTAATATGGAGCCAAGATTGAGAACTGCATCCTTATATGTTGGTCGCAAATGACTGGTGGGGATAGCACTCTCATTGTAAAGATATAATAAATACCTAAGGTGAATTTAAATGAAATATCATTTAATTTCTCCCTAGAAAAAGGATGATATTAAGTTCTTTTGTTTGTGGTAAGATTTAAGCAGATAAAAGGCTCTTGCAATATGGAATAGATCCTTATGTGATAACTGTATCAAAGGCAATCCAGAGAATAGAGAATAGAAGATGACAAAATATTTTAGGCAAGGTTAGTATTTATAACTCTAGGTGACATGTTGGGAGGGGGTACAGCAATAAAAGGTTCTTCTGTGCCCTAGGAAAGGTAGTAGAATTCAGCAACTCATACCCACGGGTACTGAAGGTCTCATGGGGGGAGTACAGGTGCGGAAAGAGGGGCTTTTGAGTGGGAAGGGAATTAATAGGTTTTTGGAGTTCCTTTGTAAACTTCCACTGTAATGTAGATGGCTGTGAGATAGCACATCATCTTCACACATCCTCATGGTCCCTGCCCACCCCCCACCCCCAGCAAATTCTTTGGTTTGTATTTATTTCAAACTTCAAATTAGTAAATCAGAGTTGGTTGCTGAGTTTTGATGTACTTGTTGATTTATATTACTGTGCTTAATATGTATTCCATGCTGGTTACATATTATTTCACTAGCTGCACTAGTTTTGAAGCAAATTTGTGGTAAAAGTAACAAAAGGATTATAAATACATAAATTAGGTAATTATATATAGTATACATTATACATATATTACACATAATTATATAATTAAATATAAATTATAAGTGATATATAAAAATTACCATTTCTAAAAGTATTTTTTTTCCTTATGCAAGGAGTGATACTAAAATCTGACTGGGGGCTTCAAGAGGCAAGAAAGGAGCCAGCCCATTTGTAGTAGCTGAACTTGAGAAAGTTTTATAGAAAATCAAGGTAGTAGATTCAAATTATTTTAGGCCTGGGAATATTTCACAAATCCCATAAGGAAGTAGACCATATAAATTTGTTTTGATTTGATAAATTCTGTTGAGTTATTGACCCTTCTTCCACAAAACACCACCACGCTGCTCCTCCTTGTTTTCATTTTGCTGCTGTCATCTCCTTCTCTGTCCTCCTGAATGGCTGACATGTACATATTTAGGTGATACAGAAGTCTTCCCTAACCAGATGGTTCCTATCATCGAGACAAAATTTAAGGACCTAAAGTTTCAAGGAATCCAATAGAAACAAACGAGCAAGTACAGACACTTAGAAATGGGTCTGTCAGATCCATGACAGCTGTTTACAGAGTTACTCATCTTCTGTTGACTACATATTTTAGCATTTTCTTTCCTTTGCACTCTGATATCCCCAACCTTCTTTCTTTTTCTCTTTTAAAAAAGCTCTATGGGCCCAGCATAGAGTTGGGCTTGAACTCAGAATGCCAAGATCAGTACCCCCAAATAGAGAGTCTTATACTCTACCCACTAAGCCAGCTAGATACTCCAGCCCAACTTTTTGTCTTGGTTCTAACTCCTACACCAATCCATTCTAGGTCAGAATCCCTTCTTATATGCTCATCTTAAAACCACTTTTTCTGAACATTTGTATTAGTTTGCAACACCTACTTCAGCATTACTTTATAAATCTATTAGGTCTACTTATCTCACCTTAAGAAACTAATTCCTCTAGTAACTCTGGGTGGCATAAGAGAGATGCAAAGAGCAACAGGACAAATGAGAAGTAAAATGAAGTGAGAAAGACCTTAACACTATTGATTTTGCAAAGCATCCTTTCTGTTCCTACTTCTCACAAATTTGTCTGTAATTTTTCAACTAACTAGTGGAGGTGGTGCTTATAAAGATTTTTTTTTTTCTGCCCAGGGTTCTAGAATTTGAAAATATGTTTTTCCTTTCTATTCTTCTATGTATCCTTCCTTGATTCATACTGTGGCACAATTATCACTAATAAAAGGTAAGACACAACTACAGTCATGTGTGTGACAAATTCATAAAGGGGTAAAACTTTAGTGATGGTAGAGAAGTTAGGAGTAATCTGGTCCAATTCCCATCTTTTAAAGAGGAAAATTGAGGCTAATCAAAGTCACATGACTCAGTACATCATGTAGTTGAGGAACCAATACAGGGACCCAGGTCTTCTATTTTCCGGTCAGGCCCTAATTTCTCTTTCCTCCATTCCTTCCTGCTTCCCTGGCATTATAAATAGAACAGGAAAAGATCATGAAAAGTTTTGTGAAACAACTGTTGCTTCAGCTAATTTTTAAAATTAAAGTTTTAGGGGTGCCTGGGTGGCTCAGTCAGTTAAGCATTCGATTTTGGTTCAGGTCAAAATCACAGTTCATGAGTTTCAGCCCGAGCCCCGAGTCACTCTGTGGTGACAGCTCAGAGCCTGGAGTCTGCTTTGGATTCTGTCTCCCTCTTTCTCTGCCCTTCCTCAGTTTGCACTCTGCCTCTAAGTAATAAACATTAAAAAATATTAAATTAAAATTTTATTTTCTTACATATGTTCTGTCGTCTATCATCTCCATGTTCATGCCTATTTGTTGCTTGGCAATTGGACACTATGAAATTATACCAACCTCCAAATTATTCAGGTATCCACAAAAGAACTCAATAGGTTGTTAATAGTGAAAACTTAGTAAGTACTGTATGTCAGAATTTGCTTATGATTAGCTGCTGACATATAAATGAAAGCAGACTTCTTGTATTTTTTAAATATCATTTACTTACATAAGTAATCTCTGCACCCAATATGGGGCTTGAACTCAGGACCCCCAGATTAAGAGTCACATGCTTTACCAACTGAGCCATCCAGGAGTCCCAGACCTTTTATATTTTAGATGACACTGACTTTTGCATTTTCTTCAGAAGGCAGTTCACAGAAGTGCTTCTTTTGATGATTTATATTCTTTTTCAGGTCACTAATTCTACTTGCTCTTCTTTTGGTTAAGTGGCAATGTCTTGAACATTGGAACAATTATACCCTATTATAAAAAATATTTCTCTGTCTTGTTCTCATCTGGGAAATGGTACCTATCTCTCAGGTTTAAGTATTAAATGTACTTTAAAGCATGTCTGGGACAACTTACGTGTCAATAAGTGCTTACATATTATTCCTAGTAAGAAATGCTGATTCTCAACTAGCTTTCCCCAGTAATGTATTTATTGGAGGAATAAAGAATTGATGGGGAAGTTTTTAGCCAGTTCAAAGAAACCCCTTCTATTAGTCTCTCAAATTAGTTTTTTTCTTGTCTGTTTCTCTCATATACACACAGTGTATAAATTTTTTCCTAGTATGTGTAGCAGGTTTTTTTAAAAAAATAAATTGTTGTTGGTATCACTTATCGATAATCATTACAGAGAGTGAGAGAAATGAACATCTTTGAGTCTTTAACACTTCTCAGGAGTTAGTGGTAAGTCCACGCTCATACATTTTTAAACCAAATTAGCCAGGTCTTTGAGTCCAATCTATTGGGGTTTTTTTCTTTATTAAAGCATTGAAGTATCAGTTATTCCAATGCTATAATGAATCAAGCAACACTGGAAATTGAATCCCCAAAGCAGTGCACCTTTAGTCTGTTCAGCAGATATTAAGACATTCCGTGAGCTATCATCATAAATTTTCAACAGTTTGGTACACCGTTTACTATTTCAGCAACTCTTAGGGAAATACCCCGAGATAATTTACTGAGTGGGTGCATCAGTTTCCTAAAAGACATTTGGAATATTTCATAGTTTGACCCCCGGGAAACTCTAGCAAAGGAAAGGGCCAGAAAACTTAAAGAAATAAATAGGTTAAGGACAAATGGGTCTAGGCTTTGGCACTGCGCCAGAGCTTCATTTCAAAGCTGCAGTTCTTCCTCATTTTTTTTTTTTTACCAAGGAGCACGAGTTTCTTTCTTATTTAAAGCCTCCCAAGTAAGTTAAGAGTGTCACCGAAGAACAACTCGAAAGTTCAAAATATCTCGAAATTTCTTCGACTTCCAGGGTTGTTTTTTTGTTTTTGTTTTTTTAACATCCCATCGTATATAGATGAAGCGAATGGTTGGTTAATGGGGACTGTTGCCCTCCCTGCAATCCATCACTTCATCCTGGGGGCTGACTTCTGGACCCTGCAAAGAGTCTCCCCTCCACCGAATAACAGATGGCAAGCGCCAGTCCTTTTCCGAGAGCTCTTCTGAGTCATCATGGCTCCGGGATTTCAGAACCTGTGGAAAAATTCACGGCGGCTCTCGCGTCGTCGTCCGTTCCCCGTCAGTATCCGGCGCGCGTCTGCGGGGCTTCCGGGAGCAGCGCTTTCGCGGGTGACTTGCTTGCGGCGCAACAGTGTGGAAAGCCTCGGGCACCTGGTGACGCCCGTGTCTGCGGGCCTCGCAGTCGTCCTCGTCGGCTCTTCAGCCTTCCGGGCTTCCGTTACAGCGTCCGTGTGCCCCACGCCTTACAGTAAGGGCTTCCGGGGCGCTCCTTTAAGGTCAGTGGGGAGAACGGATCAGCCGCCTCCCTCGCAAATGCCAGTGGCCGCCGCCGCCTGCCACTCTGCCACCGGCGTCTTTCCTGGGAGGTTTCGCAGGCACCAGGGATCACTGGAGACTTTACAGGCCACTTTTTTGCCAGAAAACTCTGAAAAGTAAGCAACACCTGGGAGCTTCATATTCAGCTCCTACGTCTCTCTGGAAGTCCGCTTGCATACGGTGAGTGTGAGGACCGGATCCAGAGAAAAAGACAAAAGGGAAAGAAAAAAAAATTATTCACGGTCCGCTTCTCCTCCCCCACGCTGAGTCAAGTCTCCCGGAAGGCTTTCAGCCACTCCACATTTGTAGCCTTCCTTGAACTAAGCTGGGGGTGGGGCACAGGGGAGAAAAGAAATGTCCTGGTGGGCGGCTGGGTGGACCCGCCATCAGTCTCCAGCCGCTGCGCGCAGGTACCGGACGACGTCGCGGTGGCCCCGCTCCTCAGCCAGGTCCACGGGCAGGCGGCCCCAGGCATCGCGCACATCCAGCCTCGCCCCGGCCCGGTGCAGCACCACCAGCGTGTCCAGGAACCCCTCCCGGGCGGCGTCGTGCACAGGTCGGGTGAGGGTGGCGGGATCGGCGCAGTTGGGGTCCGCGCCGTGGAGCAGGAGCAGCTCGGCCACGCGAGTGCTGCCCATCATCATGACCTGCGGGAGAGAGCAGAGCGGTCAGGGCGGCAGTGGAAGCGGCGAGACGCAGGCCTGGCCACCACAGGTAGAACCATTTCAAAGAAAATATCTATTCATGAAGTTTCTACCTAACGCAAAGGCGCTACGAACCTCGGGTGAGTCTGGTTACGCTTAGCTTGCTGATGCACTCACCGCCCCCTACCCCCCTGCCCCGTTGTACTTTTTACTCAGCCCTAATTGAGTTCCATTTCATTTTTCAAACAAGTAGAGACAAGAGAGCTGATAATAAAGCGCTAATTGTCGTTGTGCGGAAAAAGAAAATTTTGATTTTCATTGGAACATGGGAGTCTATTTTGTTAAATGATTTATGGGCAGAGTTAAGTGTAGAAGCCTTTAAAGACTTAAATTATTTCCCTTGATGTCTTTCCTACCCCAGCCATAATCCACCTCTACAAATATTTATTAGGGAGTCAGCTGATATTTTTAGGAGGTAGAGTCATGCTAATTTAGAGGGGAAATAATGCTTTCAGTTGTTTAGTTGTCCTAGTAAAGCCCCTGTCTGAGGTTTTTACTTTTCACTGGCCTGCACGTCTGTGGTCATAAACTGAATATGGTCTGATAATTTGGGTCAATTTGGAGATAGAGAGAAAAAAGAAAATAAAATGATGAAAACAATTTTTTTAAACAAATGATTTACCAGTTTTAATATTTTAAGTTAACGTTATGGGTAAGGTATAAAGTTTAAAGGGTAATATACTTAATGTAACATAAGCATGTAAAATAAACACTATATTTACACTGTACAGGATTTTATAATGTAATAGGATTTTATAATGTTAGATGGTAAATAATTTGCTATATAAAAAGCTTGGATGTTAGTCAAATCAGAGCAATGCATAACTTAGAAAAAAAGATGTTTTTAGAGCAATAATCCTGTAGCAGCCATTTGTGTATATGTACATTATGCAAGCATTTACTTTCTTATATGTTACCAATAAAACAGTTTTTTATAACTAAATATCCAAAATGGAGTTATTTGTTCTCGCAAGTTCATGTATTTTAAAATGTACCATGTAATGGAAAGATACTTGCTACAAGCATGCTTTTGTAATCCATTCTGTATGATAATTAAACAAAAATCTA
Organism: Crocuta crocuta; assembly: GCF_008692635.1. Taxonomy (NCBI): domain Eukaryota; kingdom Metazoa; phylum Chordata; class Mammalia; order Carnivora; family Hyaenidae; genus Crocuta; species Crocuta crocuta. The sequence goes on from NW_027530509.1 coordinate 274,595, forward strand.
TAGAAGCACTTTTATTCTTATGTAATAGTCAGACACTTCTGACATAAAAGGAATTAAGTACTTTTTTTGTTTCATGAATATTAGAAGCATCCATTTCCTCCCTTAACAACCATGATATGTATTTCATACATAGAGGGGAAAAAAGTGGTTTTTGTTATCTCAGAAAATGGTGAATTAAAACTAGAATTAAAATCTTTTTACAATTATTAATATTATTTGAAGTCCAAGAATTACCTTACAATATTTTTGCTGCTTCTTATAACACTTATTCTAAGAATGCAAAAGGAACGAACACATATTTTCTTTAAAAATCTATACAGTTAACAAGAGTCCTTAATAATAGTTTGGTTCTAGAATGTGATAATTGAGATGAATACTAATTGTGACCATTATAGTCAACAATAAAGCACAAAGTATTACCTTGGATTTTAAAGAAATTTAAAAAATATATATGTATTCATTAAAGCAGGATTAATAAACATAATGAACAAAAGGGTTTTGTCAATGAAGAGGATAATTATTTATGTAGACCCTCTGCCAATTAAAAAGGACCCAACAGTTGCTACGAGCATGCTTTTGTAATCCGATCATTCTGTATGATAATTAAACAAAAATCTATAGAAGCATTTTTTTCCTTATGTAATAGTCAGACACTCTGACATAAAAGGAATTACTTTGGTGGAGGAATGCTGATTTATCTCTTTGTATTCAATTTGCCTCTATGAGAAAAAAACACAAAGAATTTTATATCAACCTGGAAGTTCACGGTGAATTTTTTCATATACTGGTATTCTGCATGATTCCTGAAATTTAATACGGATTGCGTAACTTGTAATTTAATTATCATTGAAAGTTGATCGATATTTGTTTAAAGACAAACAGACAAAAGTTTTTCTCCCCAAATAACCTCTCCTTTTCTTCCTAATTGAATCTATCCCTTGTATCTGTGATCATGAGACGGAAGAGGGAATACTGGCATTTTTTCCACCACTAAAAAGAAAACCAAACTGAAGTAATGTTTTTTTCCAATCCCGTTCTTTAGGATCTTTGGTGCGGGAGAACCTGTTTTACACCTAGGCTCCACACCTCCAGGAAGAGAGAAAAGGGATGTCGGTGAAGTTCTCTGTCCCAGCCGCGTCCCACGGAGGCCGCTCCCCTGCACTCATGCGCCCCCTGTCGGCGAGGCCCCAGGGCCCCAGCTAACCTGGATCGCGCGCCTCCCGAAGCGGTTGACTCCGTTCGGATCCGCACCGGCTTCCAAGAGCTGCTGCACAGTGTCTACTTGCCCCCGCGCGGAGGCGTTTGCCAGGCCCGCGCCGTCACCGCCACCACGGAGCATGTCCTTGTCCTCCTCGCGCATTTCGCAGTCCGCAGACGCAGACTGGCCCGGATAATCCACCGCTGGCCGTGAGCTTCGCCACACTCCTCCCTTCTTCCCCCACCTCGCCCTGGCGCACTCTCCCCTACGTGGAAGGGCTCAGGTCAGCTTCAGCTCTTTTTCGCTGTGCTTCTGTGGCGTAGGAGGTCCGTGCAATGGCCGAGCCACTCGAAGCTAAACCGGGCTTTTTCCAGCTCGTTCCCGGGAAAAACCGCTTCGCCTGGCTGCAGCGGTCCGCCTAGGTGGAGAGCCTGCAGGGAATGAATCCGTTTCCAGCTGGGAGGCCGGACAGGGTATTCCCCACCCCCTTAGGCTCCGCCCCCTGCCCGTCTGTCCGGCCCGGGCACGTCCCTACTTTGCTGGCTGGGAGGACCGGCCCTCCTATGACGTTACAGCTGAGGAGGTAGGGGCGGGGGTGGCGGTGGGGGGTGGGAAGCCAGTCAGATGGTGCTGGGACGCATGCGTCAGGCACCAAGCGCGGACAGCCTGTTGTCCTGTTCGCCTAGTGTCCTGCAAGGCCTTAGCTAAGGTTTTGGAAACTTTGAATCCGTGCGCTCAGCTCCTAATCCGCTTCCTCCAGCAGGCGGAGCAGAGGATTTCTATTGCTCAGTCCCGTGCCAGCTGCTTTCACTTTGGAGACGTTAGTCGCTCCTTGTGTAATTGAATGGCTGGCTAAGAAAAAGGCATTTAAAATAACTTCGGCTCTCCTAAGATTTCTGAAAGTGACAGCTTTGCACCTGTCATGCAGGTTAAATTCATCCCCAGGCAGTACTTGAACTTCACTAGCTTTACATCTTGCACCAATCTTAGCAATTTTCTTTTGGGTGTGTCTTCCTATTTGAATCAGTCAAAAATCAGCCAATGAAAAATCCTGAGAATCCTGTTTTGAATGTGATTTTCTTTTCATCTTTGAATAATGGATACACAGACACACACACACACACACACAGCTCCAAAAAGCAAACCGAGTTTAAGATTGACAATGGCAAACTGGTGCACGTGAGACATTAAAAAAAGATAAATATATATTTTAAGAATCTGAAATTCCAGTTTCATCATATTTGAACAGTATTATTTTTGTTTGCACTCGTACCTATTTAAGCCCACTTCGCAAGTATTTGATTTTTATTTATCATGAGCAATAAAGGAAATTTATGCAGTAATAATGAAACATAATAAAACAGGGGTGTGGTGCTGGGCCTGTCATTAAACAGGCTGAACCTGTCATTAAATCCTCTTCTGAAGATTTAAAGGCCAGTTGCTTTGCTTTTCTTCCCCATCTTAGTAGGTGAGTTTGAATTAACATATGCATTGCTCTAAAGATTTAAGAAATTACAGCTGATGTTCAGTTGTAATAGGAAGAGAACACAAGTTATGTATCTGTTGTCTGAAAGCTTTGGTGAGGAACCACATTACACTGAGCTTTTCCTAATATGGAACAGTTCTTATTTACAAGATCTTTTTATTTATTTATTTATTTATTTTGGTTCAGAGGAAGGCAGTTTTTAAGGGAAGGCAATTGCTTGCTTACTCACAAATGAGAGTTTGTTTCACATGTTTCTTCTAGCATACCTTAGCTTGGCTTCCCTTCCCCCCAATCCATTGTAGAGTAAAGAAGAGCTCTTTAAAGACAGGGGAGTCCACGGAAGTGGTGGTTAGGGATGAAGATCTACTAATTGAGACAAAGCTGAAATCCACCTGGATAGAGAAGGGGAGGGGACAGCATTAATAACCATTTTCCCCTCTCTTATCCAACCCCCCATTTCTTAGTTTTCAGTCTCTTAATTTCTCTATCTTTTCCGCTTATTTGAACCTCCACACTTACCTGAAAAAGAAAAGTTCTTTTATTTGTTGATGGTGTCTCCATTCCTTGGTCTGGCCAGAGGAATAGAAGTCTACTTCTGGATGAAAAAGCATAGATGAGCTTTTTCCCCCGCCAGTCTTTAGGGCCAGTCCCCACCCACAGTGTACTGGGGATTACAGATGTGTAGGTAGAATGGGAGAAGGAAGAGGAAATATGGACAGTGGGAAGTCAGAGTTTTTTCATAGTCACTCTGAGGAGCTGAGTCATCAGTTTCATATAGGTGGATGTGCTAGCAAATGTCTTCATCAGAATAGCCTAGCTACCCTGAAATTTAGTGCACAGTGAAAGGTAACAAGGCAGGTTGCCTTTTAAAGGAGTGTCAGATGTTTTCTCTAATGGATCCAGTAATTAGTTCAACAAAATTTAGCTCAGGGTATCCTATACTCCAGGAGTCCACAATTGAATAAGATATGGGTGCTAGATTTTAAGAAAGTCTCCCTGGTGGCGCTCAAAAGTAACAGAGTTTCAATTTAATGTGATTACTTCACTATGGATGTATACATAGGATATTTTGGGAGTAAGAAGTTGGGGGGGCTTAACTCAAGATGGAGATGCAGGGGATTTCTTAGAGGCATTGCCAGATGAAGAGTCTTTAGAGAATGCATCAGAAATTGTTTCCTGTGTTCTAGCTTTGAGCTTTGGATTTCTCTGAAAATTAACACAAAAAGGGTAGAAAAAGATGGCATGGCCAGTTGAGTCACCTTCTTAAGTGGTAAGCATGGCCAAAGTGAAAAATAAAAACTATTTAAAGTTGATAGGAAGATTGGAGAAAATTGTTTTTAGTCGAAGGGGACATAGATAAAGAGTGGTTAGATAGGGAAAAAGCCAATTAGCGGAATGACAGAATCTTCAGCGAGGCAGCTTTGTGAGATTCACCAAGTAAGTTGACAGAAAAAGAATTTTGGACGGGGGAAATGTTGCCAGCGATGCATACGATTGCTAGCACCACGGACAGCGCTTTCCTAGTAAGCGTGTGTGGGTGGTCCTCACCCACTCCATAGTGAGAATTGCTGAGATTCACACTTGATCTTTCAAACCCTTTGTCTCCCCTGAAATTCAAAGAAAGCCACATGGAAACTCCATGAACTTCTTTACAAAACATCTTTACAATGAACTACTCAATCTGGTTTCCAATTATTACTGGATTATCTAATATTCTCTATGTAAAGAACATTAAGTATCCTCTATATTTAAAAGAAGAGAGGAGAAATCACAATGTTTGCCCTGTTCCACGTGCTTTACAAGAATTATTTCATTTACCTCTTGTAAAACCCCTATGCAAAATGCATTAGTTTCTCAATTTTACAGGCAAGACAAAAGGCTCAGGGAAAGTAACTTGGATACTAGCTAAGTGTTTTTGGAGGTAGGGCCTGACCTGTGTGGCTTCAGAGACTCTATCCATAACACTACATAGTGTTTTTAGCAGCTGTCATGGTAGGCTTAACTGGGAAAAAAAGTGCAATTAACTGACTTATAATTATTTTCCAGTCTACATTGTGTTTTCCAGATGGTTCACCTCACAGCACACTCTTAATAGACTTCAAAGATGACATTTCACATGTAATACAATAGCACATTTGTCTTGGACAATAGGGTGAGATAATGAAGCATTTTACCTTTCCCCAAAATCCAGCTGTCTCTAGGATGAAACACAACCTATTGTTAATGCTTTAAACACATTTAGGAGATGAAGTGGATGGGAACATAGTGGGCAGCTGAAACTTAGAATTGTCACAGCTATGCCATTTAATAGGGTGGATAGTTTAAAAGTGAGAAAAGAGAGAAAGTAAATGGTAAATTGACATAGAATTTCAGAGGTAAATAGAAGGGAATAAGTAGAATCAGTTTCAATATTATAAATAATGTAAGTTTCTAGTGATAATGTTTATATTCTAGTTGGTGAAACTATATATGAATTCACTATGAAGGTGTAGATAGAATTGGTTGAGTGACAAAGAGAGAGAGATAGTAACATAACTTTGCATATGGTTGGATCCAAGCTTTCTAAGTGGAGGGAGAAGGGAATTCAAAATCATTTTGGGGGCTTTTTCAAACTATATATGACCCACCTCCCATCAGGAGGCTTGATTCTCTCCATTTCATCAGTTGAGATTTGTGCTTCAGGATTCATAGTATATCTCTTTCTATAATCCCATATATATTTCTTAACTTTTATTGAACAGTGGACATTTTAGCATCTGTATTAATTTTCCAAGGCTGCCATAGAAAAGTGCCACAGATTAGTTGGCTTAAACAATAGAAATTTATTTTCTCGCAGTTTTGGTTTCTCCTGAGGCGTCTCTCCTTGCCTTGGAGGTGGTCACATTCCTGCTGCTTTTTCACATAGTCATCCTGTGCACACGTAAGTTCCTGGTCATCTCTTTTGTGTATTTGAATTTCCTCTTCTTATAAAGACACCAGTCAGATTGGATTAAGACCTAGCCCAAAAGCCTCATTTTAACTTACTCACTTCTTTAAATGCCCTGTCTACCGACATAGTCACAGTCTGAGATAGTGGGGGTTAAAGATTTAGCAATGAATTTTGGAGGGACACAATTCAGTCCATAATGGAATCTTTCTCAATTTTTACACATATCATTTTTGTTAATAATTTATTTATTTGAATAATGATGAAAATAATATCAACACATTGAAATTTGTTGATATTGATACCAGTCTCTTGTGTCTCTTTTATTACTTATTTATTTATTGGATGATTTTATTTTATTTTATTTCTTAAAACGTTAATTTATTTATTTTGAGAGGGGTAAGGACAGGAAGGGCAGGATGAGAAAGGGAGAGAGAATCCCAACCAGGGTCTGTGCTGTAAGTGCAGGGCTTGATCTCATGATCTCTTGAACAATGAGATAATGACCTGAGTGGAAATCAAGGGTAGGGTGCTTAAGTGACTGAGCCATCCAGACTCCCCAAGATTTTATTTTTAAGTAATCTCTACACCCAACATGGGGTCAGACTCACAACCCAGATATTGAAAGTCTCGTGCTTTTTTTACTAACTGAACCAGACTGGCACCCCAACTTTTAATCTATAGATTCCCTTCTTCATTCCTTTTGTTTTTCTTTTCAATTTATTTGTTGCAGGAACTGGGTTGCTAGTTCTGTAGTTTTCTGAAGTCTGAACTTTGCAGAATGCTTCTTCATGATGACGTTTAACATTTTTCTCTGTCACCTATTTTTTTTTTTTTTTTTTTTTTTTTTTTTTTTTTTTTTTTTTTTTTTT